>NC_091353.1:19916762-19974052 GCF_038502225.1 Cherax quadricarinatus
CAGATCTTTGTTGTTCTTGGTTCACCGGTACTCTCCCGGCCCAGATCTTTGTTGTTGTTGGTTCACCGGTACTCTCCCGGCCCAGATCTTTGTTGTTGTTGGTTCACCGGTACTCTCCCGGCCCAGATCTTTGTTGTTGTTGGTTCACCGGTACTCTCCCGGCCCAGATCTTTGTTGTTGTTGGTTCACCGGTACTCTCCCGGCCCAGATCTTTGTTGTTGTTGGTTCACCGGTACTCTCCCGGCCCAGATCTTTGTTGTTGTTGGTTCACCGGTACTCTCCCGGCCCAGATCTTTGTTGTTGTTGGTTCACCGGTACTCTCCCGGCCCAGATCTTTGTTGTTGTTGGTTCACCGGTACTCTCCCGGCCCAGATCTTTGTTGTTGTTGGTTCACCGGTACTCTCCCGGCCCAGATCTTTGTTGTTGTTGGTTCACCGGTACTCTCCCGGCCCAGATCTTTGTTGTTGTTGGTTCACCGGTACTCTCCCGGCCCAGATCTTTGTTGTTGTTGGTTCACCGGTACTCTCCCGGCCCAGATCTTTGTTGTTGTTGGTTCACCGGTACTCTCCCGGCCCAGATCTTTGTTGTTGTTGGTTCACCGGTACTCTCCCGGCCCAGATCTTTGTTGTTGTTGGTTCACCGGTACTCTCCCGGCCCAGATCTTCGCACACTAGGCTACTTTACTTTTTGAAGATTATAGGATTATTTTTTCTCATTCAATTCCTTATTAATATATACTAATGTTTATTATAATAATAATTACGGGTGCACACGTGTGTTTGTATGTGCGTACTTGTTTACTAGCTTGTCCCTAAGAAAAACGAGGGGGGGGTTCACTAGGCTACACAACTCTTCTGGAGTTTACCTGGAGATTACCTGGAGTTTACCTGGAGAGAGTTCCGGGGGTCAACGCCCCCGCGGCCCGGTCTGTGACCAGGCCTCCTGGTGGATCAGAGCCTGATGAACCAGGCTGTTGCTGCTGGCTGCACGCAAACCAACGTACGAGCCACAGCCCGGCTGATCAGGAACTGACTTTAGGTGCTTGTCCAGTGCCAGCTTGAAGACTGCCAGGGGTCTGTTGGTAATCCCCCTTATGTGTGCTGGCAGTTGAACAGTCTCGGGCCCCTGACACTTATTGTATGGTCTCTTAACGTGCTAGTGACACCCCTGCTTTTCATTGGGGGGATGGTGCATTGTCTGCCAAGTCTTTTGCTTTCGTAGTGAGTGATTTTCGTGTGCAAGTTCGGTACTAGTCCCTCTAGGATTTTCCAGGTGTATATAATCATGTATCTCTCCCTCCTGCGTTCCAGGGAATACAGGTTTAGGAACCTCAAGCGCTCCCAGTAATTGAGGTGTTTTATCTCCGTTATGCGCGCCGTGAAAGTTCTCTGTACATTTTCTAGGTCGGCAATTTCACCTGCCTTGAAAGGTGCTGTTAGTGTGCAGCAATATTCCAGCCTAGATAGAACAAGTGACCTGAAGAGTGTCATCATGGGCTTGGCCTCCCTTGTTTTGAAGGTTCTCATTATCCATCCTGTCATTTTTCTAGCAGATGCGATTGATACAATGTTATGGTCCTTGAAGGTGAGATCCTCCGACATGATCACTCCCAGGTCTTTGACGTTGGTGTTTCGCTCTATTTTGTGGCCAGAATTTGTTTTGTACTCTGATGAAGATTTAATTTCCTCGTGTTTACCATATCTGAGTAATTGAAATTTCTCATCGTTGAACTTCATATTGTTTTCTGCAGCCCACTGAAAGATTTGGTTGATGTCCGCCTGGAGCCTTGCAGTGTCTGCAATGGAAGACACTGTCATGCAGATTCGGGTGTCATCTGCAAAGGAAGACACGGTGCTGTGGCTGACATCCTTGTCTATGTTGGATATGAGGATGAGGAACAAGATGGGAGCGAGTACTGTGCCTTGTGGAACAGAGCTTTTCACCGTAGCTGCCTCGGACTTTACTCTGTTGACGACTACTCTCTGTGTTCTGTTAGTGAGGAAATTATAGATCCATCGACCGACTTTTCCTGTTATTCCTTTAGCACGCATTTTGTGCGCTATTACGCCATGGTCACACTTGTCGAAGGCTTTTGCAAAGTCTGTATATATTACATCTGCATTCTTTTTGTCTTCTAGTGCATTTAGGACCTTGTCGTAGTGATCCAATAGTTGAGACAGACAGGAGCGACCTGTTCTAAACCCATGTTGCCCTGGGTTGTGTAACTGATGGGTTTCTAGATGGGTGGTGATCTTGCTTCTTAGGACCCTTTAAAAGATTTTTATAATATGGGATGTTAGTGCTATTGGTCTGTAGTTCTTTGCTGTTGCTTTACTGCCCCCTTTGTGGAGTGGGGCTATGTCTGTTGTTTTTAGTAACTGTGGGACGACCCCCGTGTCCATGCTCCCTCTCCATACCTGGAGTTTACCTGGAGAGAGTTTCGGGGTTCAACGCCCCCGCGGCCCGGTCTGTGACCAGGCCTCCTGGTGGATCAGCGCCTGATCAACCAGGCTGTTGCTGCTGGCTGCACGCAAACCAACGTACGAGCCACAGCCCGGCTGATCAGGAACTGACTTTAGGTGCTTGTCCAGTGCCAGCTTGAAGACTGCTAGGGGTCTGTTGGTAATCCCCTTTATGTGTGCTGGGAGGCAGTTGAACAGTCTCGGGCCCCTGACACTTATTGTATGGTCTCTTAACGTGCTAGTGACACCCCTGCTTTTCATTGGGGGGATCGTGCATCGTCTGCCAAGTCTTTTGCTTTCGTAGTGAGTGATTTTCGTGTGCAAGTTCGGTACTAGTCCCTCTAGGATTTTCCAGGTGTATATAATCATGTATCTCTCCCTCCTGCGTTCCAGGGAATACAGGTTTAGAAACCTCAAGCGCTCCCAGTAATTGAGGTGTTTTATCTCCGTTATGCGCGCCGTGAAAGTTCTCTGTACATTTTCTAGGTCGGCAATTTTATCTGCCTTGAAAGGTGCTGTTAGAGTGCAGCAATATTCCAGCCTAGATAGAACAAGTGACCTGAAGAGTGTCATCATGGGCTTGGCCTCCCTAGTTTTGAAGGTTCTCATTATCCATCCTGTCATTTTTCTAGCAGATGCGATTGATACAATGTTATGGTCCTTGAAGGTGAGATCCTCCGACATAATCACTCCCAGGTCTTTGACGTTGGTGTTTCGCTCTATTTTGTGGCCAGAATTTGTTTTGTACTCTGATGAAGATTTAATTTCCTCATGTTTACCATATCTGAGTAATTGAAATTTCTCATCGTTGAACTTCATATTGTTTTCTGCAGCCCACTGAAAGATTTGGTTGATGTCCGCCTGGAGCCTTGCAGTGTCTGCAATGGAAGACACTGTCATGCAGATTCGGGTGTCATCTGCAAAGGACGACACGGTGCTGTGGCTGACATCCTTGTCTATGTCGGATATGAGGATGAGGAACAAGATGGGAGCTAGTACTGTGCCTTGTGGAACAGAGCTTTTCACCGTAGCTGCCTCGGACTTTACTCTGTTGACGACTACTCTCTGTGTTCTGTTAGTGAGGAAATTATAGATCCATCGACCGACTTTTCCTGTTATTCCTTTAGCACGCATTTTGTGCGCTATTACGCCATGGTCACACTTGTCGAAGGCTTTTGCAAAGTCTGTATATATTACATCTGCATTCTTTTTGTCTTCTAGTGCATTTAGGACCTTGTCGTAGTGATCCAGTAGTTGAGACAGACAGGAGCGACCTGTTCTAAACCCATGTTGCCCTGGGTTGTGTAACTGATGGGTTTCTAGATGGGTGGTGATCTTGCTTCTTAGGACCCTTTCAAAGATTTTTATGATATGGGATGTTAGTGCTATTGGTCTGTAGTTCTTTGCTGTTGCTTTACTGCCCCCTTTGTGGAGTGGGGCTATGTCTGTTGTTTTTAGTAACTGAGGGACGACCCCCGTGTCCATGCTCCCTCTCCATAGGATGGAAAAGGCTCGTGATAGGGGCTTCTTGCAGTTCTTGATGAACACAGAGTTCCATGAGTCTGGCCCTGGGGCAGAGTGCATGGGCATGTCATTTATCGCCTGTTCGAAGTCATTTGGCGTCAGGATAACATCGGATAGGCTTGTGTTAATCAAATTTTGTGGCTCTCTCATAAAAAATTCATTTTGATCTTCGACTCTCAGTCTGGTTAGCGGCTTGCTAAAAACTGAGTCATATTGGGACTTGAGTAGCTCACTCATTTCCTTGTTGTCTTCTGTGTAGGACCCATCTTGTTTAAGTAGGGGCCCAATACTGGACGTTGTTCTCGATTTTGATTTGGCATAGGAGAAGAAATACTTTGGGTTTCTTTCGATTTCATTTATGGCTTTTAGTTCTTCCCGCGATTCCTGACTCCTAAAGGATTCTTTTAGCTTAAGTTCGATGCTTGCTATTTCTCTGACCAGTGTCTCCCTGCGCATTTCAGATATATTGACCTCTTTTAGCCGCTCTGTTATTCTTTTCCGTCGCCTGTAAAGGGAGCGCCTGTCTCTTTCTATTTTACATCTACTCCTCCTTTTTCTTAGAGGAATAAGCCTTGTGCATACATCGAGTGCCACCGAGTTAATCTGTTCTAGGCATAAGTTTGGGTCTGTGTTGCTTAGTATATCTTCCCAGCTTATATCGGTTAGGACTTGGTTTACTTGGTCCCACTTTATGTTTTTGTTATTGAAGTTGAATTTGGTGAATGCTCCCTCGTGACTAGTCTCATTTTGTCGGTCTGGGGCTCCACGCATACATGTCTGAACCTCAATTATGTTGTGATCTGAGTATATTGTTTTTGATATGGTGACATTTCTTATCAGATCATCATTGTTAGTGAAGATGAGGTCTAGTGTATTCTCCAGTCTAGTAGGCTCTATTATTTGCTGGTTTAAATTGAATTTTGTGCAGAGATTTAAAAGCTCGTGTGAGTGTGAGTTTTCATCAGAGCTGCCTCCTGGTGTTATTACTGCAACAATATTATTTGCTATATTCCTCCATTTTAGGTGCCTTAAGTTGAAATCCCCCAGGAGCAAGATGTTGGGTGCAGGAGCTGGAAGATTTTCCAGACAGTGGTCAATTTTTAACAGCTGTTCCTGGAATTGCTGGGATGTTGCATCCGGAGGCTTGTAGACTACCACAATGACTAGGTTTTGGTTCTCGACCTTTACTGCTAAAACTTCCACTACGTCATTTGAGGCATTAAGCAGTTCTGTGCAAACAAGTGACTCTGCAATGTACAGGCCAACCCCCCCCTTTTGCCTGTTCACTCTGTCACATCTGTATAGGTTGTAACCTGGGGCTTCTTGCAGTTCTTGATGAACACAGAGTTCCATGAGTCTGGCCCTGGGGCAGAGTGCATGGGCATGTCATTTATCGCCTGTTCGAAGTCAATAAATAACAAAAAGGCACAATACCGTGACTGGAACGATACACAAATAACCCGCACATAAAAGACAGAAGCTTACGACGACGTTTCGGTCCGACTTGGACCATTGACAAAGTCACACTAACAGAGGAGGAGCAGAACGGCTATATATAGGCAGGAAGAGGTGGAGGTAGTAGTAGTGGTAGAAGTAGTAGTAGTAGTAGTACAACTACTACTACTACTTCTACCACTACTACTACCTCCACCTCTTCCTGCCTATATATAGCCGTTCTGCTCCTCCTCTGTTAGTGTGACTTTGTCAATGGTCCAAGTCGGACCGAAACGTCGTCGTAAGCTTCTGTCTTTTATGTGCGGGTTATTTGTGTACTGTTCGAAGTCATTTGGCGTCAGGATAACATCGGATAGGCTTGTGTTAATCAAATTTTGTGGCTCTCTCATAAAAAATTCATTTTGATCTTCGACTCTCAGTCTGGTTAGCGGCTTGCTAAAAACTGAGTCATATTGGGACTTGAGTAGCTCACTCATTTCCTTGCTGTCATCTGTGTAGGACCCATCTTGTTTAAGTAGGCGCCCAATACTGGATGTTGTTCTCGACTTTGATTTTGATTTGCTTGACAATAATTTACTAAACATTATCAGGGTTACCACTATCTATCTCCTGGTACTGAAATAGGGAGAGAGTGATGGTATAGCATACAACCAGCAGGGCGAGACACTGACACTCTAGACACTAACCAAAATTAACCACAAATAGGCAAGTGTGTGTGTGTGTGTGTGTGTGTGTGTGTGTGTACTCACCTAATTGTGGTTGCAGGGGTCGAGACTCAGCTCCTGGCCCCGCGTCTTCACTGATCGCTACTGGATCCTCTCTCTCTCTGCTTCCTGAGCTTTGTCATACCTCTTCTTAAAACTATGTATGGTTCCTGCCTCCACTACTTCACTTGCTAGGCTATTCCACTTGCTGACAACTCTATGACTGAAGAAATACTTCCTAACGTCCCTGTGACTCGTCTGAGTCTTCAGCTTCCAGTTGTGACCCCTTGTCCCTGTGTCCCCTCTCTGGAACATCCTATCTCTGTCCACCTTGTCTATTCCCCGCAGTATCTTGTATGTCTTTATCATGTCTCCCCTGACCCTTCTGTCCTCCAGTGTCGTCAGTCCGATTTCCCTTAACCTTTCCTCGTACGACATTCCCTTGAGCTCTGGGACTAGCCTTGTTGCAAACCTTTGTACTTTCTCTAACTTCTTGACGTGCTTGACCAGGTGTGGGTTCCAGACTGGTGCTGCATACTCCAGTATGGGTCTAACATACACAGTGTACAGTGTCTTGAACGATTCCTTATTAAGGTATCGGAACGCTATTCTCAGGTTTGCCAGGCGCCCGTATGCTGCAGCAGTTATTTGGTTGATGTGTGCCTCTGGTGATGTGCTCGGTGTTATGGTCACCCCAAGGTCTTTCTCCCTGAGTGAGGTCTGTAGTCTTTGTCCACCTAGCCTATATTCTGTCTGCGGTCTTCTTTGCCCCTCCCCAATCTTCATGACTTTGCATTTGGCTGGATTGAATTCGAGGAGCCAGTTACTGGACCACATGTCCAGCCTCTCCAGGTCTCTTTGCAGTCCTGCCTCATCCTCGTCCGATTTAATTCTTCTCATCAACTTCACGTCATCTGCGAACAGGGACACTTCAGAGTCTATTCCTTCCATCATGTCGTTCACATATATCAAAAATAGCACTGGTCCTAGAACTGACCCCTGAGGGACCCCGCTCGTAACAGGCGCCCACTGTGATACCTCTTCACGTACCATGACTCGTTGCTGCCTCCCTGTCAGGTATTCCCTTATCCATTGCAGTGCCCTTCCTTTTACCTGTGCCTGATCCTCCAGCTTCTGCACTAATCTCTTGTGGGGAACTGTGTCAAAGGCCTTCCTGCAGTCTAGGAAAACGCAATCTACCCAACCCTCTCTCTCGTGTCTTACTTCTGTTACCTTGTCATAAAACTCCAGGAGGTTTGTGATACAAGATTTGCCTTCCATGAACCCATGCTGGTTTTCATTTATAATCTTGTTCCTTTCCAGGTGTTCGACCACTCTCCTCCTGATAATCTTCTCCATGACTTTGCACACAATACATGTCAGAGACACAGGTCTGTAGTTTAGTGCCTCGTTTCTGTTTCCTTTCTTAAATATGGGGACTACATTAGCTGTCTTCCATTTCTCAGGTAGTTGCCCAGTTTCAAGGGATGTGTTGAAGATTGTGGTTAGAGGCACACACAGCATCTCTGCTCCTTCTCTAAGGACCCATGGGGAGATGTTGTCCGGTCCCATCGCCTTTGAGGTGTCAAGGTCACTTAAGTGTGTGTGTGTGTGTGTGTGTGTGTGTGTGTGTGTGTGTGTGTGTGTGTGTGTGTGTGTGTGTGTGTGTGTGTGTGTGTGTGTGTGTGTGTGTGTGACTCAACAATCAATATTTGCACCAATAACTCATTACAGTTGTGACCGGGTGTGGAAGTGTGAATTGCTCATTACTCTATAATTTGTTCATGATTGTAGCCATGTATAAATGTAAGTAACCATTCTTACAGTATTCATTACCTTTGTAACTTGTGAGTTCATTACCTTTGTAACTTGTGAGTTCATTACCTTGTACCTAGTTCAGCCATCAAAACTTTGGGGCCCAGTCCCTGGACCCATTACGTACCTCTGTAATCTGTAAATACCTTTGTAACTTGTCATGATTTTGACTAGACCTACCTGGAGTTCATTACCTTTGTAAATTGTGAGTTCATTACCTCTGTAAATTGCTCAGCTATCAAAACTTTGGAGTCCAGTCCCTGGACCCATTATGTACCTCTGTAATCTTTTGACTACCGCCCACAGGATGGGTATGGGGTGCATAATAAACATATTAAACTAACTGAACCGTGTCTCACATAAGGGTGTAGCTTGATGTGGAACCACACTGGAGCACTGAACTCTAAAATCATAATGACGACTGATGTTGCCACATACAGCCTAAGGATCCTACTCCATAAAGTCTTCCACCTTGATACACACGGTGGACCTGGTTCAAGAGCAGCCAAGTCATCATCAGCCACACCTATGATCACTCCTTTGCAAATACTATATAATCATTTCTAGTCCCAGGACAGATCCCCTGCCACCTTGTCATTCAGAGCAGGGAAATCAGTGAAACTGGCTGGCCGGAAAGCAACAACTGGCAACTCAGACAGAGCATCCTTGATTCCCTTGCCAATGGGACCTGTCCAGTGGTCAAGACCACTTGGCTTACCGTCAAAGTCGTAGAAAACAGCCCGGAATGACAGCTCATTTTTATTTATTTATTTATTTATTTATTTATTTATTTATTTATTTAAAAATTTGAGCACACATACAGAGGTACAACAAATACAGATAAGAGCAGTATGCCAAAGCCACTTATACTATGCATAGCATTACGGGCTGGCTTAAAATTAACTTAAGATTAACTAAGCAATGATGAAATCAGTGATAAAACATTAATGTAAACAGGTTACTATAAAGCACAAGTGAGTATTACAAAGACAGGTCATATGGTTGTATGCATTGTTGTACATTCAGTAGAATGGAGTATTCTGTTAGGTAGCGTATTTAAAAAATAATAAAGTTAGATTGGGTTTTAGGTTTAACATTTATGTGATATAATTGTGAGAAACATTTAAGATATACAATTTATAAGGTTCAGTTAATCAGTATTTATTTGGTTTTGGGTGAGTAAGTGATCTTTGAGAAGAGACTTGAATTTATAAACAGGTAGTGTTTCTTTTATATTTACAGGTAATGAATTCCAGATTTTAGGGCCTTTTATGTGCATTGAGTTTTTACATAGTGTGAGATGGACACGAGGAACATCAAAGAGTGATCTGTGCCTTGTGTTATGGTCATGTGTTCTGTTGAGGTTGGCAAGGAGATGTTTGAGGGGAGGGTTAATATCAGAGTTAAGTGTTCTATGTATGTAATAGGTGCAGTAGTAAGTATGGATGTTTTGTATGGTGAGGAGGTTTAGTGTATTGAATATTGGTGGAGTGTGCTGCCTATAGTGAGAATTTGTTATCATTCTAACTGCAGCCTTTTGTTGGGTAATTAGTGGTCTGAGATGGTTACTTGTTGTTGAGCCCCATGCACAAATTCCATAGGTGAGATAGGGGTAAATAAGAGAGTGATATAGGGCCAGGAGGGCTGACTGTGGAACATAGTACCGTATCTTCGATAGTATGCCTACAGTCTTGGAAATTTTCTTAGAAATTTGTTGTATATGTGTATGAAATTTGAGTCTATTATCAAGGTGGATTCCTAAGAATTTTCCCTCTGTTAGCTTTGTGATAGGTGATCCGTTTATCATTATGTTAAGAGGGACATCTGTAGCTCTGTTACCAAACTGAATGAAGTAGGTTTTGTCAATGTTTAGTGTAAGTTTGTTAGTTCTCATCCAGGTAGATATTTTCTGTAATTCGGTATTTACAGTATTGGCTAGCGTGACTGGGCTCGGGTGGGAGAAGACGTATGTGGTGTCATCTGCAAATAGTGTGGGTTTGAGTAATTGCGAAGCATTTGGTAGGTCATTTATGTATAGGAGAAAGAGAAGAGGGCCAAGGACACTTCCCTGTGGGACACCAACTGTAATTGGTTGTGCAGAGGAGTTTGCCCCATTTGCATACACATATTGGCTGTTAATTAAGTAAAAGGACACAAATGCAAGTAATGTGACATTTTATTGTGGCAAGGTTTCGCTCTCCATATATATATATATATATATATATATATATATATATATATATATATATATATATATATATATATATATATATATATATAAAATAGGGAGGTAGCACCTCTAGAACTGTCCTGGGGACCCTCATCCTCAGAGAAAAGAATAAACTTGCTTCAGGGAAAACTTAAGGTTCTCCCTGAAGCTGTTTGAGAATTTTCTCCTACCACCCCCTATATTTCAAGTATGTTTTATTTAAAGACAAAATACATTGGCCAAATATTCACAAAGATACAACAGAAAGTAAAACAATATAGGTAACTCAGAGCTACATCTCGAATACTTCGTCCAGCTCCCCTGCGGTGGGCTGGGTGCCCAGAATGCTGTAGGCATTTCCTCTCTGGATCGCAACACTGAGTCTCTGAAAGAGGAAGCTGGTCGCCCTGTGGTCCTTTGAGGAACTTTAGAGCACACTTGCCCCATGCTCCAAGGGTCTCCGACCCTATTGGAATGAAATTATAGGAAGGGGGAAGGTCTTCATATTTTCGGATCTTCTGGGTCTCCCTGTGGCTGGCAGCTCCACCCCCTTCCACTACGGAGTATGGCAAGTAGGTGTGTGCCAATGTGGTGGCATAGGTGTAGTCCCAGGCAATCTGCTTTCCATCCTTCCAGGGTAGCATAGTGGCTCCATCAGGACGCTTTTGACTTCCATTAGACCTCTGTACTTGGGGTTCCCGTTGAGCTGGGCAACGGGCTGTGGCGAGGCTTCTCTTTATGATGTCATTGACCTCCTCATGTCTGGCATACTTCCCTTCTGCTGTGTGACACACGAGACCATGAAGTCCGAATTGATCAGCTGTCGCTCTGCAGCAAATACACCTATGCTCGTTGAGGATGGGGGCGGCTAGGCCAAGAGCAACATATATATATATATATATATATATATATATATATATATATATATATATATATATATATATATATATATATATATATATATATATATATATATATATATATATATATATCCTGTACTATAATTATATTCACGGGAAACAGCCCGTAAACTTTTCGGTACTATATACTATTAGTAATATTATATTTGCCTTCTACCAGTATGGATATTTGATTGGGAGTAGGAAAGGGAATATCTTCTTTAAATACGTATTGCACTGCATAGTTATCGACATCTTGATGGAATTACAATCACTGTCATCAGGATTTTTTTTTTTGGTAAATGATGATGAAAGCCAACTAGGGAAACCCTTATTACTGCTACAGTCTGTCGTCAAGGTCTGGACTCATTCAAGCTTAATCCAGCTCTGGAAGTAACGTTGTAACAATACAGTGTCCTCTTCACCGTCAGGATTTACTCTCTGGAAACCAACATTCATATACCAAAGTTTAAACAGAGATCTAAAATACTTCCTGCATTATGTGTTTCAATTTTCACATGAACATTATTAAATATGTAGTGATATACATGTTTTAAGAAGATAGTCTTTCTTACTCCCCAACAAATATAATTCTGAAAGAATGTACAACAAGCTAAGTATAAATATTATAAAGCTTTACAACTAATTAATATGACCTGATGTTTGTTGATGCTCGATCTAGGAATCTAAGCTAGTGTGTGTTGCCAGCATGGAATGTTTCTCTATACTGTGTGTTGCCAGTATGTATAGCCTGCTGCAGGAGAACGTTTCTCTTTATTGTATGTTGCCAGTAAGTATAGCCTGCTGCAGGAGCTTTACTGACACTCATGTAGTCGCTAGGTTTGGACTGAACGAGCCAGTAATTAGTGAAACGTTCCTCAATAAAGAAGCCCAAATGTTGCACAAGGTTCTCTTTCCTCAACGTAACGAAACACATAATGGACTCCATGACATTTGGCAACAACTGAATAGACCACTGAAGGTCCATATCACCGGCAGAATAAACTGTACGAGGCTTTCAACAATGGTAAAAAAGAAGACGAAAGAGAAAGAAGAGACAGATGAAACCCCGCCAAGTTGTGATCTAAACCTTCGACATCAGATGTAAAAGAAAATTGTTCTTTTATAATCAAATTAACTCAAGATAAAAATAAGTTAGAAGAATCAGCATCAAGCTATGTAGAAATATTACCTTATTTGAGCAATGTGATAAAAAAGTTGCTGACAGAGGAGATACGCTGAGTTCAGAAGTTAAACTACGTTAACAGTTCTCTTAGCTTAGTGGCGGTACAGGAAAAATGTCATAGACGCTGTTCTCTGGTTTTATACCAAGATTCTCAGGAGGATTACACTGAGCTTGATATTGAAAAAAATGTGCGACCTTTGACAAATTGAGTAAATATTTAGATTATAAATGTCAGAAATCTTTGCCTGAGTTTCTTAATATGTATTAAAGGTGTGTATCTCTTGAGATGTAACATTCCACTGCTTTGTTACTGCAAAGCAGTGGAATGTTACACCTCAAGAGATACCATCAAAGACTGAGAGATTATTATTGTGACATGATGGAGTTTTAAATTGTTCCAAGTAGACAGAAGTATCGGGAAGGGGGGTGGGGTGGCACTGTATGCCCGAGATCGCTTGAACTGTTGCATAAAAATGGGTATAAAATCTGAAATAACACATACAGTCTCTTTGGATAGAATTTTTCAGAGAGGCATGAAAATTTGATTTTAGGTGTGATATACCGTCCCCCAAACTTAGGGACCAAAGGAGACTACTATGGTAGGAAATTGTTAAGGCCACAAGGCACGATAACACAGTAATTCTAGGGGACTTCAACTTTAGTCAGATTGAGTGGAATTTCTTGACCGGGAATTTAGAATCTAACGACTTCTTAGAAATAGTTCAGGATTGTTCTTTGAAGCAGTTTGTGACAGAACCTACAAGGAGAAATAACCTGCTTGATTTGGTTCTAGCAAACAAGGAAACCCTTGTTAATAATTTAGAAATTACAGAGGAACTTGGCGCAAGTGATCATAAATCAATTACCTTTAGCATTGAATGGAAGTACGATAGTAGCGATAACTCAGTAACGGTCCCAGATTCTCGCTTAGCAGATTACGATGGGCTTAGAGAACATTTACCATCTGTGGACTGGGGTAACGAAGAGAGCTATCAGTATGACAGTTTTCTGAACACTATACATGCTGCTCAAAGAACATTTATCCTGTATAAAGAAATTAGATCGAATAGAAATGACCCAAAATGGATGAATAATAGGCTCAAATATCTTTTTGGGCAGAAGAAAGGCATTTATAGGCGTATCAAAAGAGGTGAGGGTCATCTTATGAATCAGTATATTGACATTAAGAGGGACGTTAAAAAGGGAATAAGAAAAGCTAAAAGGTACTATGAAATTAAAGTTGCTAGGAATTCGAAATCTAACCCTAAAAGTTTTTTCCAGATGTATAGAACAAAAGTTAGAGATAAGATAGGTCCCGTTAAAAATAACTATGGAGTTCTTACTGACAAAGAGAATGAAATGTACTTTATTTTTAATAATTATTTTCTCTCGGTTTTTACCCAGGAAGACACTAATAATATCCCGATAATTAGGATTTTTAGTGGGCATGAAGAAGATAAATTGTGTAATATCACAGTCACTAGCGAAATGGTTATCAGATAGACTGTTTGAAGCAAAATAAATTGCCTGGTCCTGATGAGCTTTTTTCAAGGGTTCTTAAGGAATGCAAAATGGAACTCTGTGAACCCTTAACTAATATTTTTAATTTATCTCTTCAAACAGGTGAAGTGCCTGATATGTGGAAGATGGCTAATGTAATTCCTATTTTTAAAGCAGAGGACAAGCCGTTACCGTCAAATTACCGCCCAATAAGCCTAACTTCAATTGTAGGTAAATTACTAGAGTCAATTATAGCTGATAATATAAGAAGCCATCTCGATAGGCATAATTTGATTAATGATACTCAACATGGTTTCACCAGGGGCCGTTCCTGCCTAACTAATTTATTAACCTTCTTCAGCAAAGCTTTTGAGGCCGTTGATCAGGATAAAGAATTTGATATTGTTTATTTAGATTTTAGTAAGGCTTTTGATAGAGTACCACATTAGCAAGAGAGACTGTTGAAAAAAGTGGCTGCTCATGGCATTGAGGGAAAAGTGCTGTCATGGATCGAGTCATGGTTCACTAATAGGAAGCAGAGAGTGTGCGTAAATGGGGTTCAATCTGAGTAGGGATCTGTAACAAGTGGCGTTCCGCAGGAGTCAGTTTTAGGCCCATTGTTGTTTATAATATATATAAATGACCTTGACGATGGAATTGCTAGTGACATAAGTAAATTTGCTGATGACACGAAGATGGGTAGGATAATCGATTCAGACGTTGATGTCTCGGAACTTCAGGAGGATTTAGACAAACTTAATTCGTGGTCAGAAAAGTGGCAGATACAGTTCAATGTAGATAAATGTGAAGTTCTAAAGCTCGGAAATGTTCATAACCCTAGCACCTACCAGCTTAATAATGTTGAACTAAGCCGTATAGAATGAGAAAAGGATTTGGGGGTTATGGTAAGCAGCAACCTTAAACCAAGACAGCAATCCCTAAGCGTACGTAATAAGGCAAATAGATTATTAGGACTTATATCAAAAAGTGTAAGCAACAGAAGTCCAGCGGTTATACTTCAGCTTTATACATCATTAGTAAGGCCTCACCTAGATTATGCAGCTCAGTTCTGGTCTCCGTATTACAAAATGGACATAAATTCGTTAGAAAACATTCAGCGTAGGATGACTAAATTAATACATAGCATTAGAAATCTTCCTTATGAAGAAAGATTGAAGACTCTTAAGTTACATTCACTTGTTAGACGAAGAATGAGGGGAGACCTGATCGAAGTGTATAAGTGGAAGATAAGTATTAATAAAGGGGATATTAATAAGGTCTTGAGGATGTCTCTCCAAGAAAGAACCCGAAATAATGGATTCAAATTAGACAAGTTTAGATTTAGAAAGGATATAGGAAAGTATTGGTTTGGAAATAGGGTAGTTGATGAGTGGAACAGTCTACCTAGTTGGGTTACTGAGGCTAAAACCTTGGGTAGTTTCAAATTTACGTTGGAAAAATACATGAGTGAGAGGGGTTGGATTTGAGTGGGGCTTGCATATGAGAGTGGATAAAGTTATCAGAACTTATTTCTTGGGTGGGATTGAAAATTGGGTTAGGGAAATGTTTTGTTAGTGGGATGGATTGTGAAGGACCTGCCTAGTATGGGTCAAAAGGCCTGCTGCAGTGTTCCTCATTTCTTATGTTCTTATGCTCTTATATCAACAGGTGGTGTGCCAAATATATATAGAACAATCCCCTGAGATACGAGATTAATGTGCTCGAAAGATGGCTCGCAACGTCAAAACTCTTACCACGGAAGTGTATTTAACATTACCAACCAAATGTCAGTATTTTTCGTTACAACATATTTTTTGGAGGCATGAAAACATATGGTATTTGTAGTACACTTATAACAGCTGATGTGTAGGACACTTAGTTTAAACACTGGTGCTTGTACAAAAAGTGGGTATGCGATTCTCGTATCGAAGAAATATTGCGCTCATATGTTGATGTTGGGATAGAAAAAAAAGATACTCGTATCAGCGAAATCCTGTATGAGGGTTCTCTTATCTCGGGAGTTTGCTGTATGTATAATTTTAGTGAGCTTGGCCATAGAATTCGTAGGAAATTCGTAGCACTAAATCCACACTGACATGTGATGGTTAGTATCATGGATTTGGCACATCGGTAATCCGTTACGAAATCAGAACCTATGATTACGATTGTTCAAAATATAGTGATGTGTATGAACCTCAACAACGTTGAATAAATGTTAAAAATCAATGCTGCCGGAATCTCTGGATCGCTTTCTCCATGATATCAAATCAACGGCCGATACACACACACATAGCTGCTGATCGTCTGTTTATTGCAATAGCTTTCAGCATCATATCATATCAGCATGTCGATCTATGTTATTCATATGAGCACTTTTATTGTCAATAGCCACTTGTATATAGAGGAAATATGCATCTCGTTAACTCACTGACACGCTCAGTAGCCTGTCATTCTCAGATAGCTACTGAGAATTCCTGAGACTCGCTACTAGGTTTGTCCAGGGATCAGAACTAAATTAGCTTCAGAAAAGACCCACATGGCTAATTTTTCACAATAGCGATTTTAATGTCTCCACAATAACAGACCATGACACATTCTATGTGTCACTCCTTCTGAAGAGATTATCCAAAATTGTAGCCTCAGAGACATTTCACGATAACAGCTCACAGGAATGTTTCAGGAAATAATCATTCAAGAATACAAAAAAAAAAAAAAAAAAAAAAAAAAAACTGAGCCTGGACTCGGATCCGTGGCTATCGGACCCTTGTTACATCTCGATAAGCCAGAGCCATTTTGTCTTAAGATGTCCATATCCCTTAGTGCTCTGTGACAATACAGCTGCTCTCTAGTATACCAACAAAATATGATGACTTGTAACCAGTCGCTTCACTTCAAAATCATTGAGATAGTGGCAACTTTACCAGATCTGACCCATCTGTGTGTAAGACTAGCAAGATTCCACATAATATCCCTCCTGCTGAGTACCGCTGTTTGCATCGTTGGGATAGACATGGAACATTTACGTGAAGCACAACAAGCACTTCTGGCAGATGAATATACAACCTTTGCCATTAAACACGATAGTGATACCCAGCAACTTCCTAGATGAGCTCGCTGGTGAAAGTCGAAACAGCTACACATTGGATCAGTTACGTCAAATATGTCAGTGTTCTCCAGCAATTCCTGAGACTGGGAGCAGCATCTGCACAGTTTGCGTCTAATAATTACACTGTTTCATACTACTGGCCACTTTGTATATACAAAGTCAGTAAGACAATAAGTACGAGACATGAAAACCTGACCAGGAGAATGAGTTCTGAAGGGTACCAGTTGTTCCCTGAGAGGGTACTTCACTGTTCGCCACACAATACATTTCTGGGGAAGAAACTTCTCTGATCTAATCAATGAACAAGAGTTGATGCGCCAGTAGTCCTTCTGCAGTGCTACATTCTGTATATGTGATTCCCATCTAAATGCTTCCTGGCAGGAAGCTCGGTTATATTGAAGAAGCCTTTGTCCTGGTTGAAGCTATTTAATATACTGATTAGTGATGATTATCAAACAAGAATCTTCCTTGATAACAAGTCGTTCGCTATTGAAACTGATCAAGTGGTCGGGGGAGTTCGTATGAAATACAGGCATTATTTAGGTGGTCAATTCTGCTGGTAAACTGGTGTTCAGAAATGCATAAGTGAAGGTCCCTTGATGTTTCTCCCGTGTATATTTGGTTACTATCTTTGCAGGAGAGCGTGTACATCCCTACCATGGTTTTGAGTTGGAGTCCCATATTGGTGATGTCTTTGACTGTAGAAGCGGCAGTGGTAGATACTTGGAATTCAGTGTTGGAGACAATGCTGGAGATGAATTTAGCAACAGAGTTGATAGGAGGGGACCTATGCATCTTATTTCGGTTGTCTCTCTTCTAGGCAGTTAAAGATGTACGCACGGCTACTGCTGTCTCTGAAATGATGAGGATAGTTTAGTTGGTTGGGAGGTACTATCGTCCTACCAAATGTGTGAAACAGAAGCCTGTAATTGTTTTGCCTAATGGTAGGACTGCTGGTGTCTTTTTTCTGTCTCATAATCATGCAAGGTTGCAGATATGTTTTGCTACGTCTACTTATACTTAGGCCACACTACACATACATGTACAAGCATATATATACACACCTCTCTATGTTTTCTTCTATTTTCTTACTAGTTCTTGGTCTTGTTTACTTCCTCTTATCTCCGTGGTGAAGTGGAACAGAATTCTTCCTCCGTAAGCCACGTGGGTCGTAAGAGGCGACTAAAATGAAGGAAGCAATGAGCAAGTATCCTTTTCTCTTGTATAAATTACTAAAATCAGGAAAAAGAAAAACTTTATAAAACTGGGTTGATTGAATGTGCGTGGATGTAGTGCGGATGATAAGAAAGAAATGATTGCTAATGTTATGAATGAAAATAAGTTGGATGTCCTAGCTCCAAGCGAAACAAAGCTGAAGGGGGTAGGGTAGTTTCAGTGAGTAGAAATAACTGGGATTAAGTTAGGTGTATCTGAGAGAGTTAGAGCAAAGGAAGGGGTAGCAATAATGTTGAAGGTTCAGTTATGGATAGAGAAGATGGAATAGAAATGTATAAATTCAAGGATTATGGGGATTAAAATAAGGGTCGGATGCAAAAAGCGGATCATAATAAGCGTGTATGAACCTGGAGAAAAGAGGAGTATAGAGGAAAGAGAGAGATTTTGGGAGATGTTAAGCGAATGTGTAGGAAGTTTTGAACCAAGTGAGAAGGTAATTGTGGTAGGGGACCTAAATGCTAAATAAAGCAGGAGAAACGTTTAGAGAGGGTGTGGTACGTAAATTTGGGGTGCCCGGTGTAAATGATAATGGGGAGATTTGATTAAACTTTGTATAGAAAGGGGTTTGCTTACAGGTAGCACGTATTTTAAGAGAAAGAGGATCAATAAGTATACAAGATATGATATATTGCGTAATGACAGTAGTTTGTTGGACTACTTATTGGTAGATGAAAGACTGTTGTCAGACTTCAGGATGTATATGTATATAGAGGGGTCACAGATATATTAGATCACATTTTAGTTAAAGCTACAGTGAGAGTAAAAGGTGGATTGGATACAAGGTAAAGGGACGCAGCAAGCAAGAGAGAGAAGTGAAGGTTTATAAATTAAAGGAGGAGGCAGTTAGGGTAAGGTATAAACAGGCTAGTGAGAGTATAGGTAATGGGGTAGAAGTTGTATGGAGTAAGTTTAAGTATGTAGTGTTAGAGTGTTCAGCAGAAGTTTGTGGTTACAGGAAAGTGGGTGTGGGAGGGAAGAAGAGCGAATGGTGGAATGATGATGTAAGGAGAGTAGTAAGAGATAAAGTTAGATTATGAGAGGTTTTTACAAAGTAGAAGTGATGCAAAGAGGGAGAAGAATATGGAGAGTAAAAGACAGGATAAAAAGAGAGCAATTGAGAGAGTGGGTGAGATGTTATCAACAAATTTTATTGAAAATAAGATGTTTTGGAGATTAATAAGTTGAGAAAGCCTAGTGAACGAAAGGATTTGATAGTTAAAAATATAAGAGGAGAGTTATTAAATGGGGAGTTAGAGGTATCGGGAAGATGGATTGAATATTTTGAGGAATTGTTAGATGTTGATGAAGATAGGGAAGCTCTGATTTCGTGAACAGGGCAAGGAAGAATAACATCTTGTAGGAGTGAGACAGAGCCAGTTGTGAGTGTGGAGAAAGTTCGTGAGACAGTGAGTAGAATGAAAGGGGGTAAAGCAGCTGGGACTGATGCGATAAAGATAGAAATGTTGAAAGCAGGTGGGGATATAGTTTTGGAGTAGTTAGCGCTTTTATTTAATAGATGAATGGAAGAGTTTAAGGTACTTAGGGATTGCCAGACAGCATGCATAGTTCCTTTGTATAAAGGCAAAGAGGACATAAGAGAGGGTAAAAATTATTGGGGAATACGTCTGTTGAGTATACGTGGTAAAGTGAATGGTAGATTTATTATTGAAAGAATTAAGAGTAAGACGGAGAGCAGGATAGCAGATGAACAAGGAGGCTTTAGGAAGGGTAGGGGGTGTGTAGACCAAGTGTTTACAGTGAAACATATAGGTTAACAGTATATAGATAAGGGTAAAGAGGTTTTTGTGGCATTTATGGATTTGGAAAAGGCATATGATTGGATGGATAGAGGGGCAATGTTGCAGATGTTGAAACTGTATGGAATAGGTGGGTTACTGAAAGCAGTGAAGAGTTTTTACGAGGATAGTGAGGCTCAGGTTAGAGTAAGTAGGCGAGAGGGTGATTATTTCCAAGTAAAACTAGGCCTTAGATAGGGATGTGTGATGTCACCATGGTTGTTCAGTATATTTATAGATGGGGTTGTAAGAGAAGTGAATGTTCGGGTGTTGGCAAGAGGTGTGGAGTTAAAAGATAAAGAATCTAACACAAAGTGGGAGTTGTCACAGTTGCTCTTTGCTGATGACATTGTGCTTCTGGGAGATTCTGAAGAGAAGTTGCAGAGGTTGGTTGATGAGTTTCGTAGGGTATGTAAAAGAAGGAAATTAAAGGTGAATATAGGAAAGAGTAAGGTGATGAGGATAACAAAAAAATTAGGTAACGGAAGGATGGGTATCAGATTGAAGAGAGAGCGTATGGAGCAGGTAAATGTATATAGATATCTGGGAGTAGTCGTGTCAGCAGATGGGTCTATGAAAGATGAGGAGAATCATAGAATTGACGAAGGGAAAAAGATGAGTGGTGCACTGAGGAGTCTGTAGAGACAAAGAACATTTTCCATGAAAGCAAAGAGGGGAATGTATGAGAGTATAGTTATACCAACGCTCTTATATGGGTGTGAAGCATGGGTGATGAATGTTGCAACAAGGAGAAAGCTGGAGGCATTGGAGATGTCATGTCTGAGGGCAATGTGTGGTGTGAATATAATGAAGATAACCCACAATTTGGAGATTAGGAGGAGGTACGGGATTACCAAAACGATTATCTAGAAGGCTGAGGAGGGGTTATCGAGATGGTTTGGACATGTAAAGAGAATGGAACAAAATAGAATTGCTTCGAGAGTGTATAAACCTGTAGTGGAGAGAAGGCAGGGTAGGGGCCGGCCTAGGAAAGGTTGGAGGGATGGGGTAAAAGAGGTTTTGTGTGTGAGTGGCTTGGACTTCCAGCAAGCATCCGTGAGCGTGTTAGATAGGAGTGAATGGAGACAAATGGGCTTTAGGACATGATGTGCTGTTGGAGTGTGAGCAAGGTAACATTTATGAAGGGATTCAGGGAAACCGGCAGACAGGACTTGAGTCCTGGAAATGGGAAGTACAGTGTCTGCACTCTGAAGGAGGGGTGTTAATGTTTAAGTTTTATAACTGTAGTGTAAGCGCACCTCTGGAAAGACAGTGATGGAGTGAATGATGAGGAAAGTTTTTCTTTTTCGGGCCACCCTGCCTTGGTGGGAAACGGCCTATGTGTTAATAAAAAAAAATTAGCTTAGAAAAGATCTAGTCTAGGAAAGAGTATTCTTCAAAGAATTCAGTGCTGCGGATACGGAGAGCACGTAGAAAAAAGCCTATGATTACGCCACGTTTAGTCTTGGTGTCGCGGTGCGAGTAGCAGTTGAGAAGATTGTGTTGAATGGTAGGCTTGCGGTGGACTTTGAATAGTAGTTCATGATCAGATTTATAGATGAGAACGCCGAGGAAAAGTAGAGTGCCATCTCCTCTGAACGTGGATTGGAATGAGGGCTCAACCTGGTTGAGTTTGTGCAAGAAAGGTATAAAATACCGACAATATGAAAGTTAAGACACATGTGCAACATCTGGATATCTTTATTGTAGTAGACGTTTCGCCATCCAGTGGCTTTATCAATACAGATTCTAGGACATAATAGGAAGACAGTAGAACTATATACAAAAGATGAGGTAATCAGTCCCTCGGCCTTGGAGTTAGTGTTCACAGCATCGTGGTGGAGGAGAGTCTGGAGCAAAGGCAAGAAGACTGGCGCTTTTTATAGGCGTCAGTGAATGGGACGGGCAGCAGACGAGGGCAGTCACTGGTAGGCGGGATTCCCCAGTGGAAGTAGGTCCTTCCCAAAGAGATGGGTTAGTTGCAGCAGCCGTGAAGAAGGTCTTGTAGATGTCCTCTGAACCAAGATTCCATGATGTTGCAGTGTCTGACAAGTTGTGCAAGAAAGGTATAAAATACCGACAATATGAAAGTTAAGACACATGTGCAACATCTGGATATCTTTATTGTAGTAGACGTTTCGCCATCCAGTGGCTTTATCAATACAGATTCTAGGACATAATAGGAAGACAGTAGAACTATATACAAAAGATGAGGTAATCAGTCCCTCGGCCTTGGAGTTAGTGTTCACAGCATCGTGGTGGAGGAGAGTCTGGAGCAAAGGCAAGAAGACTGGCGCTTTTTATAGGCGTCAGTGAATGGGACGGGCAGCAGACGAGGGCAGTCACTGGTAGGCGGGATTCCCCAGTGGAAGTAGGTCCTTCCCAAAGAGATGGGTTAGTTGCAGCAGCCGTGAAGAAGGTCTTGTAGATGTCCTCTGAACCAAGATTCCATGATGTTGCAGTGTCTGACAAGTTGTGCAAGAAAGGTATAAAATACCGACAATATGAAAGTTAAGACACATGTGCAACATCTGGATATCTTTATTGTAGTAGACGTTTCGCCATCCAGTGGCTTTATCAATACAGATTCTAGGACATAATAGGAAGACAGTAGAACTATATACAAAAGATGAGGTAATCAGTCCCTCGGCCTTGGAGTTAGTGTTCACAGCATCGTGGTGGAGGAGAGTCTGGAGCAAAGGCAAGAAGACTGGCGCTTTTTATAGGCGTCAGTGAATGGGACGGGCAGCAGACGAGGGCAGTCACTGGTAGGCGGGATTCCCCAGTGGAAGTAGGTCCTTCCCAAAGAGATGGGTTAGTTGCAGCAGCCGTGAAGAAGGTCTTGTAGATGTCCTCTGAACCAAGATTCCATGATGTTGCAGTGTCTGACAAGTTGTGCAAGAAAGGTATAAAATACCGACAATATGAAAGTTAAGACACATGTGCAACATCTGGATATCTTTATTGTAGTAGACGTTTCGCCATCCAGTGGCTTTATCAATACAGATTCTAGGACATAATAGGAAGACAGTAGAACTATATACAAAAGATGAGGTAATCAGTCCCTCGGCCTTGGAGTTAGTGTTCACAGCATCGTGGTGGAGGAGAGTCTGGAGCAAAGGCAAGAAGACTGGCGCTTTTTATAGGCGTCAGTGAATGGGACGGGCAGCAGACGAGGGCAGTCACTGGTAGGCGGGATTCCCCAGTGGAAGTAGGTCCTTCCCAAAGAGATGGGTTAGTTGCAGCAGCCGTGAAGAAGGTCTTGTAGATGTCCGCCAGTCTTCTTGCCTTTGCTCCAGACTCTCCTCCACCACGATGCTGTGAACACTAACTCCAAGGCCGAGGGACTGATTACCTCATCTTTTGTATATAGTTCTACTGTCTTCCTATTATGTCCTAGAATCTGTATTGATAAAGCCACTGGATGGCGAAACGTCTACTACAATAAAGATATCCAGATGTTGCACATGTGTCTTAACTTTCATATTGTCGGTATTTTATACCTTTCTTGCACAACTTGTCAGACACTGCAACATCATGGAATCTTGGTTCAGAGGACATCTACAAGACCTTCTTCACGGCTGCTGCAACTAACCCATCTCTTTGGGAAGGACCTACTTCCACTGGGGAATCCCGCCTACCAGTGACTGCCCTCGTCTGCTGCCCGTCCCATTCACTGACGCCTATAAAAAGCGCCAGTCTTCTTGCCTTTGCTCCAGACTCTCCTCCACCACGATGCTGTGAACACTAACTCCAAGGCCGAGGGACTGATTACCTCATCTTTTGTATATAGTTCTACTGTCTTCCTATTATGTCCTAGAATCTGTATTGATAAAGCCACTGGATGGCGAAACGTCTACTACAATAAAGATATCCAGATGTTGCACATGTGTCTTAACTTTCATATTGTCGGTATTTTATACCTTTCTTGCACAACTTGTCAGACACTGCAACATCATGGAATCTTGGTTCAGAGGACATCTACAAGACCTTCTTCACGGCTGCTGCAACTAACCCATCTCTTTGGGAAGGACCTACTTCCACTGGGGAATCCCGCCTACCAGTGACTGCCCTCGTCTGCTGCCCGTCCCATTCACTGACGCCTATAAAAAGCGCCAGTCTTCTTGCCTTTGCTCCAGACTCTCCTCCACCACGATGCTGTGAACACTAACTCCAAGGCCGAGGGACTGATTACCTCATCTTTTGTATATAGTTCTACTGTCTTCCTATTATGTCCTAGAATCTGTATTGATAAAGCCACTGGATGGCGAAACGTCTACTACAATAAAGATATCCAGATGTTGCACTGGTTGAGTTTGTTTTGATGTACAGAAACGTCGAAATTCCTAGGAATTATGATAAGAATACCATCAAAATAACGGAGTTAGGTGACCCAGGAAGGGATGATAGGGAAAATCTCTCGGATTAAAGATGTTCAATGTATAGGGTCGCCAGAACAGACCTTAATGCTGAACAAATTGGTAAACCAACACATTGTTCAACGAGGTCTACGAAGTCCCTGTCTAGAATGGGGAAGTTATCTATTACCTGGAGTTTACCTGGAGAGAGTTTCGGGGGTCAACGCCCCCGCGGCCCGGTCTGTGACCAGGCCTCCTGGTGGATCAGCGCCTGATCAACCAGGCTGTTGCTGCTGGCTGCACGCAAACCAACGTACGAGCCACAGCCCGGCTGATCAGGAACTGACTTTAGGTGCTTGTCCAGTGCCAGCTTGAAGACTGCCAGGGGTCTGTTGGTAATCCCCCTTATGTGTGCTGGGAGGCAGTTGAACAGTCTCGGGCCCCTGACACTTATTGTATGGTCTCTTAACGTGCTAGTGACACCCCTGCTTTTCATTGGGGGGATGGTGCATCGTCTGCCAAGTCTTTTGCTTTCGTAGTGAGTGATTTTCGTGTGCAAGTTCGGTACTAGTCCCTCTAGGATTTTCCAGGTGTATATAATCATGTATCTCTCCCTCCTGCGTTCCAGGGAATACAGGTTTAGGAACCTCAAGCGCTCCCAATAATTGAGATGTTTTATCTCCGTTATGCGCGCCGTGAAAGTTCTCTGTACATTTTCTAGGTCGGCAATTTCACCTGCCTTGAAAGGTGCTGTTAGTGTGCAGCAATATTCCAGCCTAGATAAAACAAGTGACCTGAAGAGTGTCATCATGGGCTTGGCCTCCCTAGTTTTGAAGGTTCTCATTATCCATCCTGTCATTTTTCTAGCAGATGCTATTGATACAATGTTATGGTCCTTGAAGGTGAGATCCTCCGACATAATCACTCCCAGGTCTTTGACGTTGGTGTTTCGCTCTATTTTGTGGCCAGAATTTGTTTTGTACTCTGATGAAGATTTAATTTCCTCATGTTTACCATATCTGAGTAATTGAAATTTCTCATCGTTGAACTTCATATTGTTTTCTGCAGCCCACTGAAAGATTTGGTTGATGTCCGCCTGGAGCCTTGCAGTGTCTGCAATGGAAGACACTGTCATGCAGATTCGGGTGTCATCTGCAAAGGAAGACACGGTGCTGTGGCTGACATCCTTGTCTATGTCGGATATGAGGATGAGGAACAAGATGGGAGCTAGTACTGTGCCTTGTGGAACAGAGCTTTTCACCGTAGCTGCCTCGGACTTTACTCTGTTGACGACTACTCTCTGTGTTCTGTTAGTGAGGAAATTATAGATCCATCGACTGACTTTTCCTGTTATTCCTTTAGCACGCATTTTGTGCGCTATTACGCCATGGTCACACTTGTCGAAGGCTTTTGCAAAGTCTGTATATATTACATCTGCATTCTTTTTGTCTTCTAGTGCATTTAGGACCTTGTCGTAGTGATCCAATAGTTGAGACAGACAGGAGCGACCTGTTCTAAACCCATGTTGCCCTGGGTTGTGTAACTGATGGGTTTCTAGATGGGTGGTGATCTTGCTTCTTAGGACCCTTTCAAAGATTTTTATGATATGGGATGTTAGTGCTATTGGTCTGTAGTTCTTTGCTGTTGCTTTACTGCCCCCTTTGTGGAGTGGGGCTATATCTGTTGTTTTTAGTAACTGAGGGACGACCCCTGTGTCCATGCTCCCTCTCCATAGGATGGAAAAGGCTCGTGATAGGGGCTTGTGTTGTGGGCACTTTAATAAATTGGGATGTCACATCTAGGCTGGAGAGTTTCTAGTGTTTGATGTTTGTTTCAGGAACAGTCGAGATCACTAAATTGTTTTAAATGTACATGACTGATCACTGATCTTTTCTAAACATAACTATCCTCTTCATTTCATCAGAGACTGCTGGTTCCGTGCTCACATTATCAACTCAGCTAGACGAGACACAACTGTAAGAAGATACATAATCCTCCCTAACAACTTTTTTCTTAAACATATCTTCAGCATTCTCTCCAGTACCAAATTCCAAGTATCCATCACTGCATCTATCACAGTCAAGGGCACCACCAGTAACACCAACAGCTCCAAACCACAGCAGACGTATGCATAATACTTTGCAAAGACTGCGAATAAATATATATGGGAGAAATAAAAAACAGACACACAATTAGATGAGTACACACACACACACACACACACACACACACACACACACACACACACACACACACACACACACACACACACACACACACACACACATACACACATGTCACTAGCACGTTAAGAGACCATACAATAAGTGTCAGGGGCCCGAGACTGTTCAACTGCTTCCCAGCACACATAAGGGGGATTACCAACAGACCCCTGGCAGTCTTCAAGCTGGCACTGGACAAGCACCTAAAGTCAGTTCCTGATCAGCCGGGCTGTGGCTCGTACGTTGGTTTGCGTGCAGCCAGCAGCAACAGCCTGGTTGATCAGGCGCTGATCCACCAGGAGGCCTGGTCACAGACCGGGCCGCGGGGGCATTGACCCCCGAAACTCTCTCCAGGTAAACTCCAGGTCTCCAGTAGAATAGATCACTTGAATAAGGCTAGTATTTCACATAGAAACTCCCACAATCATTTGATCATTTACAAGATCGCATCAATCATTGTCAAAAGCAGGATTCTGGAGTCATCACTGATTAGCATATCAAACACCTTCACTCAGAACAAAGGCTTCTGCAGTATAGCTCAGTCTTACGAATGAGACACTTGTACAACATTTGGGTATCTTCACTGTGGAAACGTTTCGCCAGCAGTGGCTTCATCAGTCCAATACTGATAGGAACGATGCAAGATGAGAAGCCTGGAGATGTGTTTAGTCAATCAATCTTGCACGGAGAAAGGGCTTATATACTGCAGACAGGTGACGTGAAGCAGTTGGAGGCGGCATCACCTGTGGACAAAATCCAATAGAAGTTGGTCATGCCTATTAAGGGTTAAGCAAGCGTTGAAGAATTCCTGTATCAAGATCCCAAAATGTTGCTGCGTCTGTCATGTATTACACAAATGAGTTAGAAAAAACGACGACGCAAATGTTGCACAATTTCTCATTCATCAACTTCTCTTTTCTGAAGCATTTCCGTAATAACTTAGCCTGTTGCCACAAAGTTTCTAGAAACAGAATATAGCACTGAAGGTAGCCTACTGGACCATGCTAGACACGTCATCAAATCCAACCCAGCACCATTTATTGCTGGTATACTATACCGACAAACTGATGAATAAGATTTATTTACAATGCTTGAATATCTTTACTGCTGAGACGCATAGAATGAGGAAACCTATTATGCAGGGCAGTAAAGATACCTAAGTGTTGTAAATATATCTTGCTCATCAACACTTGTGTCCTCATCCATTGTGTGTGATTTTATACATTTTTCTCTTTTCATCGAAGGTATTCGTAGTTGTCCAATACACACGCGAACAACACTAAGACCTACGGGTCCGTGCAGCCAGGCATGCATCAGACTGAAATTTTTCCTGGATGTCTCTGGGGCCACGACTCTTTGTCCATACTTATTGTGAGTCTCTTGTCTCAGCTGCAACCGGCATGGTTGAAGAAAGAGAAGTAAATCTAGATGAAATCTGTGCCATTAGCATGACGGCAGCATGTTGCAATGATCAGGTATCCGCTATACTTCAGTCAACAAACACCGTCAATGTACGGGAACAAGGTGCTGCACTCAATCCATCACTTCGCTTTATGCACATAACACGTGCTTTTAAAGACTCCACGTAGATGGGAGAGTACTTATGCTGCGAGCTGGCTTAACATCCTCCCTCTCTCTTTGGTAAAGGGTCAGTGAGAAAAGTCGGTAAAAAATACTGAGGACATATCTCTATGCAGTTTTATTGTTCTCCACTGACTTCTTACAAGACGTCAGTCTCATCGTCAGGGTCTGTAGGAACTGTCATCAGTGGGGCGTAAGGTGGTTAAAAAAAAAAAAAACAATCATCTGATTGATGTAGAGTCATCATCTCCCGGCCAGACCTCTTCGAGCACTTTCCGAGACTCTTACATTATGGCCAAATATCAGCTGGAAACTACTGTACACAGAACTCCTGCAAGGTTTCTCTCACAGTGAAGAGAATCGAAGGCAAGAACTCTTCTCGGTCAAGTGAGAAAATGCAGGTTATAAGTTTGCGTAATTATTTTAAAACTTTAATGGAATCTTTCAAGTGCCATTTGTGACTGAGGATAAGCTGTTGAGAAACACTGCTTAATGTCCAAGTTACTTAAAACCTCTTGAAAAACTGGCAGTAAAATTAGTACCATGGTCACTTTGAATGGTTCGTGGTATTCCCTTGTGGGATACAAGAAAGTTGTCTAACAGAATTAAGTACACCAAGTAACTAATATTTTAGACTCTAGCTGTCTTACACCACTTGGTTAAAGTTTTTAACTTGATCCTAATACAGTTTACACAATTACCCAGATTGACGTATATCCAATCTTAACTCTCGTCTGTATTGGCCGGGATACATTAATATGCACAGTAGCCTTCACAATGCCGTAATTAGAGAAGTCTCCTTCAACCTGGCTAGAAGTGAATTATCGTTCTTTCCTATACACCGCCGTGTGAACATATACAGCACAGTGGTAGACTGGCCACTGCACAGCTCCAGCATAATTATCAAATGTTTCAAAACAATTCCTCAGGCTCTGATTCAGAAAAATAATGTACCAGGGACACTGATTTTTGCACATTAAAATATTCATGACAGGTAAGATGATATTTGTCTCTCCATTTTTTCCTCTCTCATATTCATCATTAGCAAATGTACTTTGTTTCCTTGTCTGTTCAAATATAATTTCTCAGATCCAAGTGTCAACGAAGCAGAGTGGTTATGAGATAAACCTGGCAAACCGACAGTTGTCCCCTGGAGTTTACCTGGAGAGAGTTCCGGGGGTCAACGCCCCCGCGGCCCGGTCTGTGACTGGCTGGTAAATATTTAAGAGTAATATCAGCAGCATTACGAGCGAGACAACGGAGTGGGGAGTGAAGACTAACACCAGATCCCTCAGCAGCTGAGACACCACATTGAGAAGCTGTGTCTGATAAACAAGAGTTATCTTGCATCCAATTAGCTCATGAAACTGTGTAGTAGTTTCAATACGACAATATTCAGTGCCAGGAGAGAAGAATATGCCAGCAGCGCTGTAGTGATTGGCTGGACAAGGACTGCATATATAGATGTCGTCACCATATGCTTAACATAGGTAGGTGGCATTACCCAGCTAGCACTAACATAGGTAGGTGGCATTACCCAGCTAGCACTAACATAGGTAGGTGGCATTACCCAGCTAGCACTAACATGGGTAGGTGGCATTACCCAGCTAGCACTAACATAGGTAGGTGGCATTACCCAGCTAGCACTAATATAGGTAGGTGGCATTACCCAGCTAGCACTAACATAGGTAGGTGGCATTACCCAGCTAGCACTAACATAGGTAGGTGGCATTACCCAGCTAGCACTAACATAGGTAGGTGGCATTACCCAGCTAGCACTAATATAGGTAGGTGGCATTACCCAGCTAGCACTAACATAGGTAGGTGGCATTACCCAGCTAGCACTAACATAGGTAGGTGGCATTACCCAGCTAGCACTAACATAGGTAGGTGGCATTACCCAGCTAGCACTAACATAGATACGTGGCATTACCCAGCTAGCACTAATATAGGTAGGTGGCATTACCCAGCTAGCACTAACATAGGTAGGTGGCTTTACCCAGCTAGCACTAACATAGGTACGTGGCATTACCCAGCTAGCACTAATATATGTAGGTGGCATTACCCAGCTAGCACTAACATAGGTAGGTGGCATTACCCAGCTAGCACTAACATAGGTAGGTGGCATTACCCAGCAAGCACTAACAGTAATCTGAACATCAATCAAGTCTCCAGACAAGGAACAATCCTCACGCAAATAAACGCCTTAACAAACACAAAGGGCAGTGTTTGAGTACTCAGATATTTTCTCCACAAATATTTACAATATGCACAAACTGCAATAGAGCAACAAGATGTTGATAAGCGAGAGATCAAAACTAGTTCACTCACTGTGATTTCCTTTTCTTCTCATACATGTGGATCCTCCAGCAGCCTCAGTGAGAACCTGCATCCGGTGAGGAAGCAACATCAATTAAGCAAACAATCACCCAATTTTTTGACTAATAAACCTGATATTAAATCAGGGTAACCGGATCCCCTTTGTAGCTACTATGACCCAGCTGCTAGTATGGCTGGTACAGAGGGAATGCAAGCAGTGAGGGTGTAATGAACGCCCAATATATTGTAATATAACCAGCTCACGTCACACAAGGATTTCCAATTAATGATATTATTGGTTAATTTGAATGTCTTTCACTTAATGGAAGACTGTTTACTGGTTTTCAGCTCAATTGTAGTTCTAATAAAACTTTCTAAAAATATTGATTGTTTACATGTACATCTTGTTGCACCTTTTCAAATTCTCCTCCTGAATCCATCAGAAGTTAAAGCTAACACAAGCTACACTATACACAAATAACCCGCACGTAAAAGAGAGAAGCTTACAAGCTCACTAAGAAATGTTTCGGTGGAAGATGAATAACTATCAACCTGTTAGTGGTTTCGGTGATTTTGCAACATTCTGATTCGATTACAATTTTACATAGGGATGAAACCCTATCTTCAGTAAAATTTGCTTGTGCAAGTAGGAAAGGAAGTTCGTCCATATTTCTTGCCACCTCAGGTTTTACAGATTCTGTATACCCTATATTTCCTTGGCATGATATATTAGCTATACCTGTTTCTCCAAAGGAATGTTTTTCTTCAGGATTTATACTACGTATTCCTTTCTGATAAAAGGCTTTAACCATAGCAATGCCATATAAACTATTAAGATCATATTTGTACCTAACCCTTTTTCATATTACATTCTGAAAAGATCATTCAATTCTTGTGAATGCGTCATATCCAGTTTAACTCTCTATTTGAACAGGAAGCCATCCCAAACGAAGGAGGGTAAAGAATCTTGGGTATTTATAACCAATCTGCAGATCTCAAAATTAAACATCTAATTTCAAGTACAACATTAAATAATCATGTAGTCTTAGTGAGGCTTACGCCGAGTATTTTACAATTTATTCATCGTTTATAACACACCCATTGCCATGCCCTCTTAAACAATAAACTGGCAATTCAGAATGGAGAAGTTCTAGGTCCCCATTATGCTATTAATTGTGCAGTTCAGTCAAACAGTAGCATGGAGTTGGCCTTCCTAGCCGAGGTGTGGGTGTGTCATAATTAATGTACTTGCCAGAGGGCAATGCAGTTTTACAAGTTTGAGCTCTGCCTGTGAGAAATTACATGAACGAGATTCACTATTATTTACATACATGTAATTTGGGTAAGATGTAACTACGACAATTATTACTCACCAAATTTAGTTACACCACCCATCTAGAAACCCATCAGTTACACAACCCAGGGCAACATAGGTTTAGAACAGGTCGCTCCTGTCTGTCTCAACTATTGGATCACTACGACAAGGTCCTTGATGCACTAGAAGACAAAAAGAATGCAGATGTAATATATACAGACTTTGCAAAAGCCATCGACAAGTGTGACCATGGCGTAATAGCGCACAAAATGCGTGCTAAAGGAATAACAAGAAAAGTCGGTCGATGGATCTATAATTTCCTCACTAACAGAACACAGAGAGTAGTAGTCAACAGAGTAAAGTCCGAGGCAGCCACGGTAAAAAGCTCTGTTCCACAAGGCACAGTACTCGCTCCCATCTTGTTCCTCATCCTTTGCAGACACTGCAAGGCTCCAGGCGGACATCAACCAAATCTTTCAGTGGGCTGCAGAAAACAATATGAAGTTCAACGATGAGAAATTTCAATTACTCAGATATGGTAAACACGAGGAAATTAAATCTTCATCAGAGTACAAAACAAATTCTGGTCACAAAATAGAGCGTAACACCAACGTCAAAGACCTGGGAGTGATCATGTCGGAGGATCTCACCTTCAAGGACCATAACATTGTATCAATCGCATCTGCTAGAAAAATGACAGGATGGATAATGAGAACCTTCAAAACGAGGGATGCCAAGCCCATGATGACACTCTTCAGGTCACTTGTTCTATCTAGGCTGGAATATTGCTGCACACTAACAGCACCTTTCAAGGCAGGTGAAATTGCTGACCTAGAAAATGTACAGAGAACCTTCACGGCGCGCATAACGGAGATAAAACACCTCAATTACTGGGAGTGCTTGAGGTTCCTAAAACTGTATTCCCTGGAACGCAGGAGGGAGAGATACATGATTATATACACCTGGAAAATCCTAGAGGGACTAGTACCGAACTTGCACACGAAAATCACTCACTACGAAAGCAAAAGACTTGGCAGACGATGCAACATCCCCCCAATGAAAAGCAGGGGTGTCACTAGCACGTTAAGAGACCATACAATTAGTGTCAGGGGCCCGAGACTGTTCAACTGCCTCCCAGCATACATTAGGGGGATTACCAACAGACCCCTGGCAGTCTTCCAGCTGGCACTGGACAAGTACCTAAAGTCGGTTCCTGATCAGCTGGGCTGTGGCTCGTACGTTGGTTTGCGTGCAGCCAGCAGTAACAGCCTGGTTGATCAGGCTCTGATCCACTAGGAGGCCTGGTCACAGACCGGGCCGCGGGGGCGTTGACCCCCGGAACTCTCTCCAGGTAAACTCCAGGTAAACAATTCTGAGGAAAGTGGGACTATAGTCACAATAGGTCGTAGAACTGTAACTCCGATGCCCAGACTCCTCAACCACACTCATACCAAGCGGGACCTAATTACTTATTAGTATTTAAGAAAATCAGTAACTCTGGTAAAATTGAATTAGTTGACTCTGTAAATTGTTTGTGACTTGAATGAACTTGGGGGTAAGGCCTATTACACTTGATATTAACACTATAACAGCATATGATGACCTTTGCAATTATTCATGAGTGTGACCAGCTCATTACCTTTGTAACTTGGTCATGATTATGACCAGATCTAGTTCATTACCTTTGTAACTTGCTCAGCTATCAAAACTTTGGAGTCCAGTCCCTGGACCAATTATGTACCTCTGTAATCTTTTGACTACCGCCCACAGGATGGGTATGGGGTGCATAATAAACATATTAAACTGAACTGAAACCACTGAGACCACAGGTGAACACACGCCAACGCTACCTAGACACCTGGAAATTACGAAGGCCAACGTACAACTACTGTACAAAACAGGTGAACGTTACTTATCCACCGGCATCCTCACAAAATTCATTCCAATTCTTCATTGAGAGACATTGCTGCTTTATTTAATTGTCGTCTAAGGCCGCTCCACTCAAATTTTGCCTCGATGACGTCCGATTCAATTTGACTATTATAGTGACCAGTCTTTCCCTATTTTTTCATTATGGCTCTTCCCCCCCTTCCGCCTCTCACCGTGCCTGCTGGCTCTTTCTTCACTCGAAAATTAAATTTAGATCACCAGCAACACATTTTACACATAATTTACATTATTGAAATTTGTATCATTATAAATTTAGGAAAATTATGTAAAAAAATTTCCACACTGCCTGTCAAAACTGTGGCCAACTTATTGCACGTTCCTAGTTCTCAAAGACATCAAAGTCGGTTTCAAAGAACTTAGGGACCATGGAGGCGGCTTTTTGCACGTTAAATATATCCTGAATTGTCTTTCAAAACGAACAGTTTCTCTTTAGAATTATTCTTCTTTCATTTTCCGGGCCTCTGTGCAATCTGTAAATGTATTAGTCGTTCTATCCTCTAAAACTGACGGGCGCCTAGTCCAGCCATTATAGAGTTTCTAGATCATGAATTTTATGGACTTAAGGCTCAGGGAGACTGACACCAGTGAGTCCATCTATCATCATTCCATCATGCAGGAGGAGCCACATGTCTATGGTGCATCCAACAAAATAAGCAGACTCTTGGATGTCACTACTGCGCGGCTCCCGCTGGGTTACAAGTATCTATGGCAGGTTAAATCACCACCACCAGATGTAGACCAAACGAAATGTAAACTTTGCCAGATGGACTATTGTCACACCTTGCGTCATTATGTACTGGAGTGCGATAAAATTAATGAATTTAGAGACAACTCATTCAGAAATGTTCAAGAAATGGCAAAGTATTTTATCCACAGTTTACCTGAACCTGGAGTTTACCTGGAGAGAGTTCCGGGGGTCAACGCCCCCGCGGTCCGGTCTGTGACCAGGCCTCCTGGTGGATCAGAGCCTGATCAACCAGGCTGTTACTGCTGGCTGCACGCAAACCAACGTACGAGCCACAGCCCGGCTGATCAAGAACCGACTTTAGGTGCTTGTCCAGTGCCAGCTTGAAGACTGCCAGGGGTCTGTTGGTAATCCCCCTTATGTATGCTGGGAGGCAGTTGATTATTATTATAATCAAAAAGAAGCGCTAAGCCACAAGGGCTATACAGCGCTGCAGGGTAGGGAAGGAAGCGAGGGTATTGGATGGCAGAAGGGAGGAGGGATGATCAGCAGGTTACAGAAAACAGCGGGGCAGGGGATAGTACGGGGGTAGAGGGTAGCAAGAGATTGAAGTAGAAAGGGCTGAAGGTATCAGAATTTGTGAAGTAAGTCAGTTGTTGTCAAAAAGTCAATGAGAGAGTCTGGATGAAAGGTGGGTCCATCAGCGAGAAGGGAAGGTAAAGAGAGAGCAGCGGAGCGAAGACGACGACAGAGGTAAATTCTGCGTGCTCGTTGATAAAGTGGGCAGTCCAACAGAATGTGGCTGACTGATAATGGAGCTTGGCAATTCTCACAGAGAGGAGCAAGACGCCTCTCCATGAGATATCCATGAGTAAGACGAGTATGGCCAATGCGAAGACGGGAGAGAGTAGTCTCCCAACCTCGACACTGGTGATAAGAAGACGGCCAGTAACCTATACTCGGTTTAATAGATTGAAGTTTGTTGCCGAGCATAGTAGACCAACGTTGTTGCCAACGGGTGTGAAGGTGGGAAGATATTGCAGCAAAATAGTCCGTAAATGGAATACCTCTATAAGAAACTGGTAGGTCATGTACTGCTGACAGCGCAGCAGTGTCTGCCTGTTCATTGCCCTGTACGTCAACATGACCAGGGACCCAACAAAAAACAATATCTTTATGCTTGGTAAAGATGCGGCGTAGCCAAAGTTGGATACGGAGGACTAAGGGGTGAGGTGTATCAAATTTTTGTATAGCCTGTAAAGCACTAAGGGAGTCTGAGACAACCACAAATGATGACACAGGCATAGATGCAATACGGATAAGTGCTGTAAGGATGGCATACAATTCAGCAGTAAAAATACTAGCCGAAGATAGTAAATGCCCTTGTACGACGCTGTCCGGAAACACTGCTGCGAATCCTATGCCGTCAGAAGACTTAGAGCCATCTGTGTACACAGCAATGGCATGAGAATGAGAGTGAAAGTGGTCAAGAAAAAGAGAGCGGGAAGCGACCGTAGACAGTTGGGCTTTCGAGCAAGGGAGGGAGAAAGAACAGACTCGAACAGCTGGAACTTCCCAGGGGGGTAGGGAAAAGTGAGATGCTACATGTACATAGAAAGGTGGTAGTTGAAGAGAAGACAAGAGCGAATGAAGGCGAAGAGAGAAGGGACGGAGTAAACAGGGGCGGCGAACAAATAAAGAATGTCTACTAATATCAGTGACCATTCTATAAATGGAAGGATTGCAGAGATCATGAGAGCGTACATAGTAGTGCAGGCAATGGGCATCACGGCGATCGGATAAGGATGGAACGTTCGCTTCTGCATAGAGGCTATTGACAGGGGAAGAGTGAAAAGCACCAAGGCATAAACGTAATCCTTGGTGATGAATGGGGTTAAGGCTAGAGAGAGTAGCAGGAGATGCCGCTGAATAGATCTGGTCACCATAATCAAGTTTCGATAAAATAAGGTTGGAATGTAGGCGAAGGAGGGTTCGACGATCAGCTCCCCATGAAAGATGAGCAAGGGTTTTAAGAAGGTTCAGCCTGCTGTGACAAGTTGCCTTCAGAGAGGTAATGTGAGGTTTCCAGGATAACCTACGATCAAAGAGGAGGCCCAGAAACTTGACTGTATCACGTTCAGGGATACGGGAGCCATAGAGGTACAAAGGATGATCGGAGATGACAGAGCGTCTAGTGAAAGTAATTTGGTGGGTTTTAGTGCTGGAAAATTTAAACCCACGTGTGGTGGCCCAATTGGAAACACGGTCGACTGCATGTTGGAGAGAAACTGTAATGAGGTGACAGTCAGCGCCTGCACAGGCAATAGCGAAGTCATCAACATAGAGTGATGACCAAATATTTGATGGAAGACTAGAGGCCAAATCATTAATAGCAAGGAGAAAAAGTGTTGTGCTCAGAACACATCCCTGGGGGACACCTTCAGCTTGGATAAAGTCCGGGGAGAGCACATTATTAACCCGAACACGGAAATGCCTGTCAGTTAAAAAGTTCTTAAGGAAGGATGGTAGATTGCCTCGAAGGCTTAAGGAGTGGGCTTGGGCTAAAATATTATACCTCCAAGTTGTGTCATATGCCTTCTCAAGGTCAAAAAATATGGCAATAACTGAGTGGTTATTCGCAAAGGCATTACGAACATACGTATCCAAGCATAGTAAGGGGTCTATGGTAGAACGTCCCTTACGAAAGCCATATTGACGAGTGGAGAGACTGTTGTGTGTCTCTAAATACCACACTAAACGTCTATTTACTAGGTGTTCCATTACTTTGCAAACTGCACTGGTAAGAGCAATGGGACGATAGTGGGAGGTTTCATGTCCCGTAGTGCCTGGTTTGCGGAAAGGGAGAACAATGGCAGATTTCCACAGCTGTGGAAGAACTCCTTGTGACCAAATAAGATTGTAAAGGCGTAATAGGACTGCAAGGGCTGACTGATGTAAATGTTGTAGCATACGAATATGAATGTCGTCGGGCCCAGCTGCCGATGATCGACAAGCTGAGAGTGTTGCCTCCAGTTCTTGAAGTGTAAAAGGCACATTATACTGTTCTTCTCTGAGAGAAGAAAAGTCCAAGGGTGCTAACTCTCTGGCAGACTTTGAGGAAAGAAATGAGGGGCATAGATGGAGTCCCTGAGAAATACGGACCAGATGATTGCCAATTTCACTGGCAACATCTAGTGGGTTTGCTATATCAACACCGGCAACCCGCAGAACAGGAGCCGGGTCAGGAGAATATTTACCACTCAGTTTTCGTACTTTTTTCCAGACTGCACTCATACAGAAAGCAGAGGTGATGGTGGAGACATAATCTCGCCAGCAAGTGCATTTAGTGTCACGGATGACACGGCGAGCGATCGCACGCTTCTGTTTAAAATCAAGGAGTCTCTCTGTGGTTCTATTGTAATGGTACCTGCCCATGCAGCGCGTTTCAAACGTACCACACGAGCACAAGCAGTAGACCACCAAGGCACGCATTTCTGAGAATGCCTGCCCGAAGTTTGGGGTATAGAATGAGAAGCTGGAGTGAAAACGGAGGACGAGAAGAGGTGTAAAAGCTCATCGATGGAGGACAAAGAAGGAACCTCTTTAAAAACAGTTAGGTGTGAGTAAAGGTTCCAATTTGCCTGATTAAATTGCCAGCGTGGGGTGCGAAGAGGTAGCGAATATGAAGGGGAAGTAAGAATGATTGGGAAATGATCACTGTCATGTAAGTCTGGGAGAACAGACCAAGTGAAGTCTAATGCGGCGGAGGAAGAGCAGACTGAGAGATCGATGCAAGAGAGAGTATGAGTCCGAGGATCAAAATGGGTGTGAGTACCTGTATTTAAAACATGGAGGGGGTGGGTGGCAAGAAAAGCCTCTAACTGAATTCCACGGGAATCACAGTGAGACCCCCCCCCCCCAGAGGAAATGGTGGGCATTAAAATCACCAAGTAACAGAATCGGTGGCGGTAATGACGAAACAAGGAAGGCAATATCCGGAATAGATAATGCCCGAGAAGGAGAGAGATATAAAGAACAGAGCGTATACCACCTATGTAAGTGGATACGGGCTGCTGTGTAATGCAGCGAAGTATGAACAAATAGCTGATGGTACGGAATATCAGTGCGTAGAAGAAGGGCACTTTCATTAAAGGTCCCATCAGGAAAAGGATCTGAAGAATACAATAAATTATAGCCTGAGATGGGAGAAATAACAGCAGAGTGTAATTTTGGTTCCTGTAAGCAAACACCAACAGGGGCAAACTGGGAGAGTAACATCTGAAGCTCACCCCAATTACTCCTGAGGCCACGTATATTCCACTGTAAATAGGCCATGATTGGCAATGATAAAGATACTTGAAATCTGCAGGTAAGGGTTCCTATGGACTAGAGGGGTTAGAAAAGTCCACATGCGGAGGTAGTGGAAAACGTTCAAGCAGCGAAGGAACGGTGCGCTGTGAAGAAAGGAGTTGCGCAGATGGAGCAGAGGAGAGAGAAAGAGCGGAAGGTGGATCAGTGTCCATTGATGGTTTGGTCTCTGCAATATATTCAGAGATTGCTTCAAGTGTTTCTGAATTCAGAGACGTCGTATGGGAGACAATATTGGAAATGGTAGGGGGAGGATGAGTAAAGATTGGAACTGTATTGGACTGTACCAAGGTAGGGGGGGGCGAAAGGGTGGAGGGAACTGGAGAAGCGTGGCAGGGGACAGAAGAGGCAGGAACCTGGGAGGTGGCAGAAGAGGAAGAAACTTGGGAGGGAACAGGGGAGGAAGGTACAGTACGAGGAGGAGGGTGAACCTCTACACTTGTAACTGAGCCAGTGAGAGGGGGAGAACCAGGGACAGAGACAGGGAGGGTAAAATGAGGAGGTGGAAGATGGGTAGGAGGTGTTAACGGACCTTTTTTTGACTTTTGAGAAGTAGAGGGACGATTGGGAGGAGGTGTCGTACGAGGTCTCGTCGATACTGAGGCTTGTGAGAGAGAACTCGAAGAAGCGAGATTAGACTGAGGCGTTGAAGTAGGGACGTCTGAGCCGAGGACAGCAAAAGGATTAGATACAGGAGTGACTATGGGAGAGGTAACCACAGAGGTGGGTGTAGAAGATGGGATACCAGAAGTGGGGGGACGTTTTGAAACACGGGAATAAGAAACACGTGGGAGTCTCCCTTGGAGGCGGAGATGAGAAACTGCCATGGCATAAGGGAGACCTTCTGTCTCTTTGAGGTAACGGATTTCCCGCTCGTTTAAATAGACTTGACAACGGCGAGAGTATGAAGGGTGAGCCTCATGACAGTTAAGGCAAGAGGGAGATCGATTGCAAGACGTATTAGAATGGTCATCGGCACCACAGACTGGGCATTCGGCGATAGATCTGCAATATTTCGCTGGATGGCCAAATCGCCAGCAATTTCTACACTGTTGTGGTGTAGGGATCACCTTTCGAACTTGTAACCGATGTCCTGCTATATAAACTGAGGATGGGAGTTCTCGGCTGTCAAAAGTTAAACGAGCCACGTTGCTAGGGTATCGTCTCCGCCCCCGGGCAGGAAGAACGTAAGTGTCTACCTTGAGGATTGGGAGATCTTGGAGTTCCAGCTGTTCTAGAATGTCAGTGCCACATGTCTGGAAATTTTGTTGAACTATGGTATGGGGCAGAATGACGGTACCACTACAAGAATTGAGGGAATGATGTTTTTCAAGAGTGACAGGAACAGTATCGATATGGGAAAGACGAGAGAGCTCATGAGCCTGGGTAGCATTCTGTACGGTAATGATGCACGTACCGCTCTTAAGAGCATGAAAAGAAATATCTTTACCAACATGGCGTAGGAGTGCCTTGCCAATACTGTGGTCAAAAAGATAGGCAGTAGAGGAAGTAGGTCGTAAAGTGAAGAATTTAGTCCATTGTTCAGTCTGAAACTGAGCGTAGAAAGGTAGTGAAGGACGTGTCGATCGTTTCTGAGAAGAACGAGAAGGTGGAGAAGTATCATCAGCAGGTAATTGTCGTTGGCGTTTAGGCGTGGGACCAGAGTTAGTCCGACGTGGAACGGGTCGGCGATTTGAAAATTGCCGCACCGTAGAGGGAGAGGCTGGAAGCATAGTCAGAGGAGAGCAAAGGTCCGATAAATCGAAGGAGTCAGTCGAGGCCTCAGTACCTGAAGCGGGTGAGGAAACAGCACCGGCAATAGGTACAGAGGCATGAGGAGTGTCTGAAGAGTGGTCCAAAGATGAGGCGGGGTCAGAACGGGGTGCGGTATCAAGAAGGGGCCCGGGGGTAGTAGGTTCATGGACTAGGGCTGCCATGGTTAGGTTACTTCTTTCTTTTTGTTTTTAAGAAAAAAAAAGAAAGAAGAAAAGAAAATAAAAATAAAAAAAAGAATAAAAAAAAGGGGGGACCAGGGAGGGATAGTTCCTAGGAGGAATGAAAGGGCCAGAAATCTCCCTCCGCGCCCAAGAGGACCTCAGCACCGCAAGTAGCGCAGATGCAGCATGGAACCCGTGCCATACCCTACCCATCATGCTAGTAAACTAACAATCCGGGATAGCAACCTCACATCTGCCGAGCTACCTCGGTGGACAAAAGAGAGGGCGGCCGGATATCCACCACAAAGCATACCTCCTTCGGCCACCACCCCCGGAATCCGAAAGGTGGCTTCCAGAGATACACCCGTCGCCCGAAAGACACCCAAAGCTACTCCGGGATACCGGAGAGGGATCGGGACATCCCCAGGCGATCCAGATTCCACAGCAAACTACGCCACCGCCAAGAACCTCAACGGAATGGGATAGACCCCGGTATCCTTTCCCCTACCTAGGAACTAGCGCGCCTGTGGGAAAAATCCCAAAGGCCAAAAAGAGGGAGGGCAAAAGGGAGGGGTGGGGAGGAGGAGGAGGAAAGGAAAAAGGGGAGGATGGGGAGGATGGGATAGGGGAGGGGAGATTGGGGGGTAATTAGGTTCGGTCTGAGGAAGAAGACTGACAGGTCTAATTCCTCAGACCAAGAGCCTCTTCACGCCAAGGAGCCCCCCTTGAAGAGGGGGAGGCAGTTGAACAGTCTCGGGCCCCTGACACTTATTGTATGGTCTCTTAACGTGCTAGTGGCACCCCTGCTTTTCATTGGGGGATGTTGCATCGTCTGCCAAGTCTTTTGCTTTCGTAGTGAGTGATTTTCGTGTGCAAGTTCGGTACTAGTCCCTCTAGGATTTTCCAGGTGTATATAATCATGTATCTCTCCCACCTGCGTTCCAGGGAATACAGGTTCAGGAACCTCAAGCGCTCCCAGTAATTGAGGTGTTTTATCTCCGTTATGCGCGCCGTGAAGGTTCTTTGTACATTTTCTAGGTCAGCAATTTCACCTGCCTTGAAAGGTGCTGTTAGTGTGCAGCAATATTCCAGCCTAGATAGAACAAGTGACCTGAAGAGTGTCATCATGGGCTTGGCATCCCTCGTTTTGAAGGTTCTCATTATCCATCCTGTCATTTTTCTAGCAGATGCGATTGATACAATGTTATGGTCCTTGAAGGTGAGATCCTCCGACATGATCACTCCCAGGTCTTTGACGTTGGTGTTTCGCTCTATTTTGTGGCCAGAATTTGTTTTGTACTCTGATGAAGATTTAATTTCCTCGTGTTTACCATATCTGAGTAATTGAAATTTCTCATCGTTGAACTTCATATTGTTTTCTGCAGCCCACTGAAAGATTTGGTTGATGTCCGCCTGGAGCCTTGCAGTGTCTGCAATGGAAGACACTGTCATGCAGATTCGGGTGTCATCTACAAAGGAAGACACGGTGCTGTGGCTGACATCCTTGTCTATGTCAGATATGAGGATGAGGAACAAGATGGGAGCGAGTACTGTGCCTTGTGGAACAGAGCTTTTCACAGTGGCTGCCTCGGACTTTACTCTGTTGACTACTACTCTCTGTGTTCTGTTAGTGAGGAAATTATAGATCCATCGACCGACTTTTCCTGTTATTCCTTTAGCACGCAATTTGTGCGCTATTACGCCATGGTCATACTTGTCGAAGGCTTTTGCAAAGTCTGTATATATTACATCTGCATTATTTTTGTCTTCTAGTGCATCTAGGACCTTGTCGTAGTGATCCAATAGTTGAGACAGGCAGGAGCGACCTGTTCTAAACCCATGTTGCCCTAGGTTGTGTAACTGATGGGTTTCTAGATGGGTGGTGATCTTGCTTCTTAGGACCCTTTCAAAGATTTTTATGATATGGGATGTTAGTGCTATCGGTCTGTAGTTCTTTGCTGTTGCTTTACTGCCCCCTTTGTGGAGTGGGGCTATGTCTGTTGTTTTTAGTAACTGTGGGACGACCCCCGTGTCCATGCTCCCTCTCCATAGGATGGTAAAGGCTCGTGATAGGGGCTTCTTGCAGTTCTTGATGAACACGGAGTTCCATGAGTCTGGCCCTGGGGCAGAGTGCATGGGCATGTTATTTATCGCCTGTTCGAAGTCATTTGGCGTCAGGATAACATCAGATAGGCTTGTGTTAACCAAATTCTGTGGCTCTCTCATAAAAAATTCATTTTGATCTTCGACTCTCAGTCTGGTTAGTGGCTTGCTAAAAACTGAGTCATATTGGGACTTGAGTAGCTCACTCATTTCCTTGCTGTCATCTGTGTAGGACCCATCTTGTTTAAGTAAGGGCCCAATACTGGACGTTGTTCTCGACTTTGATTTGCCATAGGAGAAGAAATACTCTGGGTTTCTTTCGATTTCATTTATGGCTTTTAGTTCTTCCCGCGATTCCTGACTCCTATAAGATTCCTTTAGCTTAAGTTCGATGTTTGCTATTTCTCTGACCAGTGTCTCCCTACACATTTCAGATAGATTGACCTCTTTTAGCCGCTCTGTTATTCTTTTCCATCGCCTGTAAAGGGAGCGCCTGTCTCTTTCTATTTTACATCTACTCCTTTTTCTTAGAGGAATAAGTCTTGTGCATACATCGAGTGCCACCAAGTTAATCTGTTCTAGGCATAAGTTGGGGGTCTGTGTTGCTTAGTATATCTTCCCAGCTTATATCGGTTAGGACTTGGTTTACTTGGTCCCACTTTATGTTTTTGTTATTGAAGTTGAATTTGGTGAATGCTCCCTCGTGACTTATCTCATTTTGTCGGTCTGGGGCTCCGTGCATACATGTCTGAACCTCAATTATGTTGTGATCTGAGTATATTGTTTTTGATATGTTGTCATTTCTTATCAGATCATCATTGTTAGTGAAGATGAGGTCTAGTGTATTCTCCATTCTAGTAGGCTCTATTATTTGCTGGTTTAAATTGAATTTTGTGCAGAGATTTAAAAGCTCGTGTGAGTTTGAGTTTTCATCAGAGCTGCCTCCTGGTGTTATTACTGCAACAATATTATTTGCTATATTCCTCCATTTTAGGTGCCTTAAGTTGAAATCCCCCAGGAGCAAGATGTTGGGTGCAGGAGCTGGAAGATTTTCCAGACAGTGGTCAATTTTTAACAGCTGTTCCTGGAATTGCTGGGATGTTGCATCCGGAGGCTTGTAGACTACCACAATGACTAGGTTTTGGTTCTCGATCTTTACTGCTAAAACTTCCACTACATCATTTGAGGCATTAAGCAGTTCTGTGCAAACAAGTGACTCTGCAATGTACAGGCCAACCCCCCCCCTTTTGCCTGTTCACTCTGTCACATCTGTATAGGTTGTAACCTGGGATCCATATTTCGTTGTCCAAGTGATCCTTTATGTGGGTCTCAGTGAAAGCCGCGAACATTGCTTTTGCCTCTGCAAGCAGTCCACGGATGAAAGGTATTTTGTTGTTTGTTGCTGGCTTTAGACCCTGTATATTTGCAAAGAAGAATGTCATCGGACTGGTGGTATTGTTGGTATTGAGGGGGGATTTTTTTTTCCGGCATTAGTATCTGTATCTGTTGGTTTGGAGTGGAGGCCATCGACTGTGGTTCCACTCCAGGAATGACTGGATTTGGTGTACAATTTCTGCCATTTCCTGCCAGTTTTTTTCCTTCCTGGCACTAAAAAAACCTCTCCCTCTTGAGTGGCTGTGGCTACCCAGGTTTTCCCATGGCCTGGATGTTTTGCATCTTTTTGTCCCCTTTAGATGGTGTGCCTGGCAATTTAAGTTATGGTGTGCCTGGCAATTTAAGTTATAGCACAGTCTTTCCTGTACTGAAGAGGTACACATTTCAGGGTGAAAAAGCTTACAGGAAGGGAGTTTGTATTTTCCTGTTGTCATATGGGAACGGCATTTTCTAGGGTGGTCATAGTTGCACGTCCCATCTGTTTTTCCAGATTTCCCATGTCTGCAGATACCAAGTGCATAGTATGTGCACAGGCTTGGTTTCCGTTTGCCTTGGGTGTTTGTGACTGTATTCCCTGTTGGTGCATGTTTACCTGTCTTATTCCTATCCTCCCTAGCACCAACAATGGAGCTCCCACCAGTTGTTTTTGGTAATATATCCTCACTATTGCTAGTGGAGTCCTCTTGTTTGCTATTTCCTGTTGTATTTCTAATTTGCAATATTGGTTTTATCTTATCTTTGACTACACTTGTTTCCCCACTACGGCTCCTGTCCCCTATGAGGTCATTTATATGCATTCCTTCCTGCGTATAATTCCCGACTACCTGGACAAAATCTCCAGCTTCACCATTACTGTCTCCCAGGACAGCACCTCCAGCTTTACCATTACTGTCTCCCAGGACAGCACCTCCAGCTTCACCATTTCTGTCTTCCAGGACAGCATCTCCAGCTTCACCATTACTGTCTCCCAGGACAGCACTATCAGAACCACATTTACTGACTTCCAGGACATCACCTCCAGCCTTACAGTTTCTGACTACATGGCCAGTATCAAGGGCAGTACCAGTCACCCCAGACTTTTTATGTTCCCATCTGTTGTAGAAAGCTTCCAGGTTGTCTATGAAAGCAGCTTTGATGTTATCCTCTTTTAATACCCTTGTGATTTTAGTCCACAGATTTATCTCATTTGGGCATACCCAAAAACACTTCCCTGTTTTAATACTGCTTGTAGCTAGTTCTTGGATATCTGCACAAGGGGCGTGACACCAATTTCCACAAAAATGACAATTTATCCATGTTGAAGCCCGTTTGTTTGATTGACCGCAGACTACACAGAGCTTCATAATGATTTGAATGGTTGATTTACTGTAATTCCACTAGCAACCTCTTGAATATTCTATTAATAACCTCCTTAAATGAAGCTCTAGCTATTTGTATTTCTATTTCTAACTGTACTTGTATATTGGACAGCTTACCATGTACGTTCCTGATTTATATTTGTTTGTTTGTGTTTGATAAGGGCGCCTACAACCCCATCCATTTACAGTCTGCTTTATTGTCCAACGAATCCGTTTGTAACCAGTCAAGGGTTCGGACCAGTCAAGGGTTCGGACCAGAAGAGGGTTCGGACCAGTCGATCTGATCTGATCAGTGGGTCACTTATTTAAAACATACTGGTCGGTGATTTGGGCTAACACATGAAGGATCTACTTGAAATTATCTACCCGAGTAATATGTGATTTGATTGATACAAAAGTATAACTTGCGTGTTAAAGAACCGGTGATTTCTGGCAGCTCCTACAGTGCCTTGCACTGAAATGCATCAATGTATCAAAGATTGACAGTTTAATTGTAACTGATTCTCTGTCATCCATAAATGCTCTCAACTCATTAAGCATAAATTGTGGCATGCTTGTGTCAGAAGCCAGACACAGGTATGGTAGGATTGTGGACAGTGGAGTCAGAGTGCACATGCTGTGGATTCCATCTCACATTGGTCTTCAGATGCATGATAGAACTGATAAATTGGCTAAGCTGTATGCTTTCAAAGAGGGAGTAGATTACAATCTTGGCTTGTCAGGTAGTAGTTTGAGAACAATAATACGAAAAGAACTTCAGCTGAATTTTATGGACTTAAGGCTCAGGGAGATTGACACCAGTGAGTCCATCTATCATCATTCTATCATGCAGGAGGAGCCACATGTCTATGGTGCATCCAACAAAATAAGCAGACTCTTGGATGTCACTACCGCCCGGCTCCGGCTGGGTTACAAGTATCTTTGGCAGGTTAAATCACCACCACCAGATGTAGACCAAACGAAATGTAAACTTTGCCAGATGGATTATTGTCACACCCTGCGTCATTATGTACTGGAGTGCGATAAAATTAATGAATTTAGAAACAACTCACTCAGAAGTGTTCAAGAAATGGCTAAGTATTTTATCCACAGTGGTATATTACAGACCATTCTGGAGAAATACCCTGACTTTGCTAGCTATAAATAAAGCATTACCACATATGTGCATGTGTGTGTGTGTGTGTGTGTGTGTGTGTGTGTGTGTGTGTGTGTGTGTGTGTGTGTGTGTGTGTGTGTGTGTTTGTGTGTATGTGTATGAGTGTGTGAGTGTGTGTGTGTGTGTGTGTGTGTGTGTGTGTGTGTGTGTGTGTGTGTGTGTGTGTGTGTGTGTGTGTGTGTGTGTGAGTATGAGTGTGTGTGTGTATGAGTGTGTGTGTGTGTATGAGTGTGTGTGCGTGTGTGTGTATGAGTTTGTGTGTGTGTACTCACCTATTTGTACTCACCTATTTGTGGTTGCAGGGGTCGAGTCACAGCTCCTGGCCCCGCCTCTTCGCTGATTGCTACTAGGTCCTCTCTCTCCCTGCCCCATGAGCTCTATCATACCTCGCCTTAAAACTATGTATGGTTCCTGCCTCCACCACATCACTTTCTAGGCTATTCCATGGCCTGACTACTCTATGACTGAAGAAATACTTCCTAACATCCCTTTGATTCATCTGAGTCTTCAACTTCCAATTGTGACCTCTTGTGTCTGTGTCCCATCTCTGGAACATCCCGTCTTTGTCCACCTCGTCTATTCCGCGCAGTATTTTATATGTCGTTATCATGTCTCCCCTGACCCTCCTGGCCTCCAGTGTCGTCAGGCCGATTTCCCTCAACCTTTCTTCATAGGACAATCCCCGTAGCTCTGGGACTAGTCTTGTTGCAAACCTTTGCACTTTCTCTAATTTCTTGACGTGCTTGACTAGGTGTGGATTCCAAACTGGTGCTGCATACTCCAGTATGGGCCTGACGTAGATGGTGTACAGAGTCTTAAACGAATCCTTACTGAGGTATCGGAACGCTATCCGTAGGTTTGCCAGGCGCCCGTATGCTGCAGCAGTTATCTGATTGATGTGCGCCTCAGGAGATATGCTCGGTGTTATACTCACCCCCAGATCTTTTTCCTTTAGTGAGGTTTGCAGTCTTTGGCCATCTAAACTATATTGTGTCTGCGGTCTTCTTTGCCCTTCCCCAATCTTCATGACTTTGCATTTGGCAGGGTTAAATTCAAGGAGCCAGTTGCTGGACCAGGCTTGTAGCCTGTCCAGATCTCTTTGTAGTCCTGCCTGATCCTCGTCCAATTCGATTCTTCTCATTAACTTCATATCGTCTGCAAACAAGGACACTTCTGAGTCTATCCCTTCCGTTATGTCGTTCACGTATACCAAGAACAGCACAGGTCCTAGGACTGACCCCTGTGGAACCCCGCTTGTCACAGGCGCCCACTCTGACACCTCGTCGCGTACCATGACTCGTTGTTTCCTCCCTGTCAGATATTCTCTGATCCATTGCAGTGCCTTTCCTGTTATGTGTGCCTGGTCCTCTAGCTTTTGCAGTAACCTCTTGTGAGGAACTGTGTCGAAAGCCTTCTTGCAGTCCAAAAATACGCAGTCGATCCACCCCTCTCTCTCTTGTCTTACTTCTGTCACCTTGTCATAAAACTCTAGTAGGTTTGTGACACAGGATTTTCCTTCCCTGAAACCGTGCTGGTTGTCAATTATACACTTGTTTCTTTCCAGGTGCCCCACCACTCTCCTCCTGATGATCTTCTCCATGACCTTGCATACTATACACGTTAGAGATACAGGTCTGTAGTTTAGTGCCTCATGTCTGTCTCCCTTTTTAAAAATTGGGACTACATTTGCCATTTTCCATACCTCAGGGAGTTGCCCAGTTTCAAATGATGTGTTGAAGATCTTTGTTAATGGCTCACACAATATCTCTGCTCCCTCTTTAAGGACCCATGGAGAGATGTTGTCTGGTCCCACCGCCTTTGAGGTGTCAAGTTCGCATAGCAGCTTCTTCACCTCCTCCTTGGTTATATGTACCTCATCCAGCACTTGCTGGTGTTCCCCCCTGTTCTGATTTCTTGGAGTCCTACTGGTTTCCACTGTAAATACCTCTTTAAATCTTGTGTTGAGCTCCTGACATACCTCTCGGTCGTTTCTTGTGAATTCCCCATCACCCTTCCTCAGTCTGATTACCTGGTCCTTGACTGTTGTTTTCCTCCTGATGTGGCTGTACAACAGCTTCGGGTCAGTCTTTACTTTTGATGCTATGTCATTTTCATATTGTCTCTGAGCCTCCCTTTTTATCTGTGCATATTCGTTTCTGGCTCTTCGGCTGATTTCTTTATTTTCCTGAGTTCTCTGTCTTCTGTACCTTTTCCATTCTCTAGTACACCTAGTTTTTGCCTCCCTACACCTTTGGGTGAACCAAGGACTCGTTCTGTTCTTCCCATTATTTCTGTTTCCCTTGGGAACAAACCTCTCCTCTGCCTCCTTGCATTTTGTTGCTACATAGTCCATCATTTCTTGTACTGGTTTTCCTGTCAGTTCCCTCTCCCACTGAATGTCTTGAAGGAAGTTCCTCATGCCTGAGTAGTTCCCCCTTTTGTAGTTTGGTTTTTCCCAGCCTATTCCTGCTACTCTCTCCACTTGGAGCTCAACTATGTAGTCGAAGCACAGAACCACATGATCACTAGCTCCCAGGGGCCTTTCATACATGATACCCTCGATGTCCGAACTACTCATGGTGAATGCAAGGTCCAACCTTGCTGGTTCATTCTCTCCTCTCTCTCTGGTAGTGTCTCTAACATGTTGATGCATGAGGTTCTCCAGTACCACATCCATCATCTTGGCTCTCCATGTTTCGGGACCCCCATGGGGCTCCAGGTTTTCCCAGTCAATCTCCTTGTGATTGAAATCACCCATAACTAGTAACTTTGTTCCCCCCATGTGTGCTCTCCTGGCCACCTCGGCTAGTGTGTTGATCATTGCTCTGTTGCTCTCATCGTATTCTTCTCTTGGCCTCCTGCAGTTCTGTGGTGGGTTGTACATTACTGCAATTATCACCTTATGTCCCTCAGACTGGATTGTTCCTACTAAGTAGTCCCTTTCGCCCATGCCATCCATTCCTTCCATTTTCTCAAAACCCCACTGGTTTTTAATGAGCAGTGCAACTCCTCCTCCCCCTCTCCTCCCTCTGTCTTTCCTGAAGATTTGATATCCGGATGGAAAGATTGAATCTGTTATTATTCTGGTGAGTTTTGTTTCTGTGAGTGCTATTATGTCTGGGGATGTCTCTTTGATTCTTTCATGCCACTCCTCATACTTGTTTGTTATTCCATCTGCATTTGTATACCACACCTTCAACTTCTTTTCTAAGACTGTGGTCTGGGAAGTATATTGGGGTTGGGGAAGTGGGAGACCTGGTAAGGAACTATGGGTTGTTGCTGTGGGGGTGAAGTTTGTAATGTAGTGGGTGGGGGCATTGGATGTGGCATGGGTGTTTTGATTTAGAGTGTTTGGTTGCACTGGGGTTGACCTGGTTGGGAGGCTTCTATAGAAAGTTGTGAGGGAGGCTGTATTAGATCTTCTTCCTGGGTCTGGGATCTCCTGTCTGTCTTCTCCATCCCCTCTCTTTCCTCCTTTCGCCTTTGTACCATCTCTCTCAGTTTCTTCCTTTCTTCTTGTGTTCTGTCGCGGTCGAGATACACCCTCCTGTATGCCGTCATGTCCCTTAATCGTGCTTTCTCCTGCAGTATCCTGGTCCGAGTCGCTTCTGCCTTGAAGGTCACTCTCACTGGCCGGGTTCTTTTTTTTACAAACCCCCCTATTCTCCGAAAATTTTCCAGCTGGGTCATATCGTCTTCTCCTATTGCTTTCATGATGCTTTCAATTGCTTTTTTTTTCCCCTTGTTTTCTTGCTTCATATGTTTCCCCTTCGACTTCCTGGAGCCCATACACAAAGACTGACCTCACCCTTTCATTCTCCCACTGCATATCCCTGTGTATCCCCTCATTTAATTTGGTTTCCTCCACTGCAGCTTTCCTTTCATCAGTTTCACTGGCTAATGTACTTGGGCTCAGTGGCCTGTCATTTTCCCTTCTCGGCTTTCCTTGGGCTCTGTTGTTGTCTGTTAGGGCCTCCACATAAAGCTTAGCTCTTTCATTTGCTACAGTCTCCTCTGATAGAGCATCTCCATGCAGTTGTGCCCCTTCTTTCCCTACAGTCCCCTTATTTGTGGCTGAGGTAGCAGTCTCTGTTGTCAATCCCAAAATGTTCTTTAGTTCTTTAGGCTGTTTCAGATTTTTCAGTTCCTCTTCTAAACTCTGTATCCTAGCTTCTGCTGCTTTGACATGCACCTCCCACTTCCTGCTTTCCATATCTATCCTCTCTTCCATTCTCATGCTAAGTTCTTCTAGTTTCTTTTCCCATTCATGATCCCTTTTTATGAGCTCTGCTGCCCAATCTTCCTTTGCATTTTCCTCCTCCTGTCCCTTGGTTTTTCTTGTTGCTCTCTGGCAACCCATTTTTGTTTTATCCTGATTGCCTCAGAGTGGGAAACCTATGTAGTTCTGTATGTTAGGTTAGTAGTGTGTGTGTCAGAGTGTGGGGGGGGGAAGTAGTGGAGGAACTGTGGCTATTTGGGAGCTGAGTGGGGAGGGGTGGGGAGGGTTTGGGGTGAACGGGGGAGGGGAGGGTGATCGAGGGAGGGGATGGATCAGGGGAAGTAGTGAGATGTCGGTGGTGAGGGGGGAGTGTGTGTGTGTGTGTGTGTGTGTGTGTGTGTGTGTGTGTGTGTGTGTGTGTGTGTGTGTGTGTGTGTGTGTGTGTGTGTGTGTGTGTGAGAGAGAGAGTGTAATTTTGTGTGTAATTGTGTGTGGAATTATGTGTGGGTTTATTATGTACTGAAAGGTAGGTGCTTGTGCGTTTAAGGTAAGTCTCAGTGGTCCTTGGCTGCCCACACCTTCTTGTGACCTGACCAACCTCCTGGGACTTACCGCACTTACAGTGTGTGTGTGTGTGTGTGTGTGTGTGTGTGTGTGTGTGTGTGTGTGTGTGTGTGTGTGTGTGTGTGGGTGTGTGTGTGTGTGTGTGTGTGTGTGTGTGTGTTTGTGTGTGTGTGTGTGTGTGTGTGTGTGTGTGTGTGTGTGTGTGTGTGTGTGTGTGTGTGTGTGGGTGTGTGTGTGTGTGTGTGGTTGTGTGTGTATGTGTGTGTGTGTGTGTGTGTGTGTGTGTGTGTGTGTGTGTGTGTGTGTGTGTGTGTGTGTGTGTGTGTGTGTGTGTGTGTGTGTGTGTGTGTAATTATGTGTCGAATTATGTGTGGGTTTATGATGTGTCTGAAAAGTAGGTGGCTTGTGCTTGGAGTGTAATGTAGATTCTCAGTTGTCCTTGTGTCCACAACCTATGTGACCTGACTCCCTTGCAGTGTTGCCTATATCACCTGCTTATAGTGAGTTAATCGCCTTGTTCAATGGATTACCATTTGCTAAACCTTATTGTATACTTGAGTGCCTATTCTTTATCGTGCTATGAGAGTTAGACCATTCACATTCAGCTTGGCGGTTAAATTGGAACCTGGACCCCACACCCAAACAACCACTCATAGGTGATACAGTACTTGTAGTGCAGCTGTAGCAGTGTAGATTGTCCAGGTCGATGTGACGTCCTGGAGTAGATCCAGCTCGATGTACGTCCTGGCGTAGATCCACCTCAATTTCTTCTCGTTAATAATGTACCCTATTCACTGTATTTCTTTCACTGGTCACACTATTGTTTCACTTTATTAAAATCTTGGGTGACACTTGGCAACGCCGCCTTCACACTAGCCTGCGCCACAACGCTTTTATTTTGCGTGTGTGTGTATGAATTTGTATATGTGTGTGTGTGTGTGTGTGTGTGTGTGTGAGTGTGTGTGAGTGTGTATGAATTTGTATATATGTGTGTGTGTGTGTGTGTGTGTGTGTGTGTGTGTGTGTGTGTGTGTGTGTGTATGTGTGTGTGTGTGTGAGTGTGAGTGTGTGTGTGTGTGTGTGTACTCACCTATTTACTCACCTATTTGTGGTTGCAGGGGTCGAGTCATAGCTCCTGGCCCCGCCTCTTCACTGATTGCTACTAGGTCCTCTCTCTCCTTGCTCCATGAGCTTTATCATACCTCGCCTTAAAACTATGTATGGTTCCCGCCTCCACTACTTCACTTTCTAGACTATTCCACGACTTGACTACTCTATGACTGAAGAAATACTTCCTAACATCCCTTTGATTCATCTGAGTCTTCAACTTCCAATTGTGACCTCTTGTGTCTGTGTCCCATCTCTGGAACATCCCGTCTTTGTCCACCTCGTCTATTCCGCGCAGTATTTTATATGTCGTTATCATGTCTCCCCTGACCCTCCTGTCCTCCAGTGTCGTCAGGCCGATTTCCCTCAACCTTTCTTCACAGGACAATCCCCGTAGCTCTGGGACTAGTCTTGTTGCAAACCTTTGCACTTTTTCTAATTTCTTGACGTGCTTGACTAGGTGTGGATTCCAAACAGGTGCTGCATACTCCAGTATGGGCCTGACGTAGATGGTATACAGAGTCTTAAACGAATCCTTACTGAGGTATCGGAACACTATCCGTAGGTTTGCCAGGCGCCCGTATGCTGCAGCAGTTATCTGATTGATGTGTGCCTCAGGAGATATGCTCGGTGTTATACTCACCCCCAGATCTTTTTCCTTGAGTGAGGTTTGCAGTCTTTGGCCATCTAAACTATATTGAGTCTGCGGTCTTCTTTGCCCTTCCCCAATCTTCATGACTTTGCATTTGGCAGGGTTAAATTCAAGGAGCCAGTTGCTGGACCAGTCTTGTAGCCTGTCCAGGTCTCTTTGTAGTCCTGCCTGATCCTCATCCGATTTGATTCTTGTCATTAACTTCACATCATCTGCAAACAAGGACACTTCTGAGTCTATCCCTTCCGTTATGTCGTTCACATGTGTGTGCATGTGTGTATGTGTGCATGTGTGTATGTGTGCATATGTGTGTGTATGTGTGCATGTGTGTGCATATGTGTGCATATGTGTGTGCATATGTGTGTGCATGTGTACTCACCTATTTGTACTCACCCATTTGTGGTTGCAGGGGTCGAGTCACAGCTCCCGGCCCCGCCTCGTTACTGACTGCCACCAGGTCCTCTCTCTCCCTGCTAAATGAGCTCCATCACACCTCGCCCCAAAACTATGTATGGTTCCCGCCTCCACTACTTCACTCTCTAGGCTATTCCACGGCTTGACCACTCTATGACTGAAGAAATACTTCCTAACACCCCCTTGACTCATCTGAGTCTTCAACTTCCAATTGTTACCTCCTGTGTCTGTGTCCCATCTCTGGAACATCCCGTCCCTGTCCACCCCGTCTATTCCGCGCAGCACCCTATATGTCGCCTATATTTAGCTCACTCTAGCTCAAAACATAGACTCCACAAAAGTCATTATTAGACCTTAGTGCAATTACAAGTGAGAGTCTTGTTCTATTTTTAATTTGTATTTTTATATTACTAGTTTATACCTAGTTGTACTTTAGTTCATTCCAGCACAACACATAGACAACATCAACTTCATTATGTGTTGTAGTGACTATACCCTACATTACCAAAATACTCTAGCTATATACTTGTCCAAACTTCCTACCACTACAGATATCAGTAGTAGAACTCAACACACAACTCAGGATATAAATAACCATAATTTAAACCTAGAAGATGATTGATCACGTTGACCCTGATCTAAACCTCCATAATCTGACACCCAATCAAAACCTATTGGAAAGTAACTGCCTTTATTACACAGCATCACAAGCCACCACTATCCTAAACAATGCTAAAAGTCTATCAGTACTTAACTACAACATCAGGTCCTTAAGCAAACACTATGATGACCTCCTAGCACTCCTTGAATCACTAAAGACACCCTTCTCCTGCATTATTCTTACTGAGACCTGGCTTAAGCAGGACACAATAGATATCTACCCTCTACCAGGATACACAGCAATTCACAACTGCAGAACAAACCAAGTTGGGGGTGGTATTGCAATCTATTACTCTAACCAATTATCTTGTCTTAGCACCACTTGCTTTAGTGATGAATATGGGGAATACATTTTTGCTAATTTTACTGTAAAAAACCTTAAGACGCCTATAACAATCGGTGCCATTTACCGGATACCTCACACAAACATCCCAAATTTCAGTGAGAAATTAAAGTCACTAATAACAAACAGACAAATGAATAAGCACCACCTTCTCTTAGCTGGAGCCTTCAACATCAACCTTGGATTACTAGATGATCAGCCTGTAACTGATTTCATCAACAATATGAACAACACACTTCTCATACCAACAATAACTAAACCAACCAGGCTCACTGAGACAAGTGCAACCATAATAGACCACATATGGACCAATATACTAGCCCCCCTTAAATCAGGGATAATCACAGATAGCACTACAGACCACTACCCTACCTTCCTCCTGACAAACATTAGCAAACCACCACTTGAATACAACAAAGTCTCATTTAGACTCCATGACGAGGCCTCAGTAAGGAAGTTCACAGCTGACCTAGAGACTGTTGATTGGCCTACAGAATTCTCCAAGGCCAATGGTATTGATGACTGGACAGACATTTTTCTTAACAAATTACTTAGACTATACAACAAACATTGTTTACCTGGAGTTTACCTGGAGAGAGTTTCGGGGGTCAACGCCCCCGCGGCCCGGTCTGTGACCAGGCCTCCTGGTGGATCAGCGCCTGATCAACCAGGCTGTTGCTGCTGGCTGCACGCAAACCAACGTACGAGCCACAGCCCGGCTGATCAGGAACTGACTTTAGGTGCTTGTCCAGTGCCAGCTTGAAGACTGCCAGGGGTCTGTTGGTAATCCCCCTTATGTGTGCTGGGAGGCAGTTGAACAGTCTCGGGCCCCTGACACTTATTGTATGGTCTCTTAACGTGCTAGTGACACCCCTGCTTTTCATTGGGGGGATGGTGCATCGTCTGCCAAGTCTTTTGCTTTCGTAGTGAGTGATTTTCGTGTGCAAGTTCGGTACTAGTCCCTCTAGGATTTTCCAGGTGTATATAATCATGTATCTCTCCCTCCTGCGTTCCAGGGAATACAGGTTTAGAAACCTCAAGCGCTCCCAGTAATTGAGGTGTTTTATCTCCGTTATGCGCGCCGTGAAAGTTCTCCGTACATTTTCTAGGTCGGCAATTTCACCTGCCTTGAAAGGTGCTGTTAGAGTGCAGCAATATTCCAGCCTAGATAGAACAAGTGACCTGAAGAGTGTCATCATGGGCTTGGCCTCCCTAGTTTTGAAGGTTCTCATTATCCATCCTGTCATTTTTCTAGCAGATGCGATTGATACAATGTTATGGTCCTTGAAGGTGAGATCCTCCGACATAATCACTCCCAGGTCTTTGACGTTGGTGTTTCGCTCTATTTTGTGGCCAGAATTTGTTTTGTACTCTGATGAAGATTTAATTTCCTCATGTTTACCATATCTGAGTAATTGAAATTTCTCATCGTTGAACTTCATATTGTTTTCTGCAGCCCACTGAAAGATTTGGTTGATGTCCGCCTGGAGCCTTGCAGTGTCTGCAATGGAAGACACTGTCATGCAGATTCGGGTGTCATCTGCAAAGGAAGACACGGTGCTGTGGCTGACATCCTTGTCTATGTCGGATATGAGGATGAGGAACAAGATGGGAGCTAGTACTGTGCCTTGTGGAACAGAGCTTTTCACCGTAGCTGCCTCGGACTTTACTCTGTTGACGACTACTCTCTGTGTTCTGTTAGTGAGGAAATTATAGATCCATCGACCGACTTTTCCTGTTATTCCTTTAGCGCGCATTTTGTGCGCTATTACGCCATGGTCACACTTGTCGAAGGCTTTTGCAAAGTCTGTATATATTACATCTGCATTCTTTTTGTCTTCTAGTGCATTTAGGACCTTGTCGTAGTGATCCAGTAGTTGAGACAGACAGGAGCGACCTGTTCTAAACCCATGTTGCCCTGGGTTGTGTAACTGATGGGTTTCTAGATGGGTGGTGATCTTGCTTCTTAGGACCCTTTCAAAGATTTTTATGATATGGGATGTTAGTGCTATTGGTCTGTAGTTCTTTGCTGTTGCTTTACTGCCCCCTTTGTGGAGTGGGGCTATGTCTGTTGTTTTTAGTAACTGAGGGACGACCCCCGTGTCCATGCTCCCTCTCCATAGGATGGAAATGGCTCGTGATAGGGGCTTCTTGCAGTTCTTGATGAACACAGAGTTCCATGAGTCTGGCCCTGGGGCAGAGTGCATGGGCATGTCATTTATCGCCTGTTCGAAGTCATTTGGCGTCAGGATAACATCGGATAGGCTTGTGTTAATCAAATTTTGTGGCTCTCTCATAAAAAAATCATTTTGATCTTCGACTCTCAGTCTGGTTAGCGGCTTGCTATAAAAACAAAACAGATCACAAACAAACGGCTTGGTTGCCCATGGCTAACCAGCACCATTCTGAAATCCATTGACAAGAAACACCAATATGAAAAGCAATATAGACAGGGCTTAATACACAAAGATACTCTTAAACACTATTCATCAGCTCTCACCAAAGTGATAAAAAAAGCCAAACAACTATACTACTCCAGTAGATTCACAGACACTAGAGGTGATATAAAAAAGACCTGGAAAACACTCTCTCAGATTCTAGGGACCCACAAACTGAGAAAAACCAAGAATATTGTCCTAACTAAACCTAATGAAACACCACTACATCCCACTGACACAGCTAACAAGATAAA
>NC_091353.1:19974152-19989152 GCF_038502225.1 Cherax quadricarinatus
TGAAAATCCATGTATTTTAGCTAAAAAGAAAGGTTTGTGTGAAAAGTGCTCTAAATGCCCCAAATCGTCGAAATATGCAGTAAAACATCATTTTACCATATTTTTCGATTTTTTCAATGCTTCAGGTATTTTTAAAAATAGCAAAAGCATTGAAAAAAATCGAAAAATATGGTAAAATGATGTTTTACTGCATATTTCGACGATTTGGAGCATTTAGAGCACTTTTCAAACAAACCTTTCTTTTTAGCTGAAATACATGGATTTTCACACTTGAAATATATATTGACACAATACTACACTAAAATGTCATATTTAAGTTACTTTCAGCATAAAATTCAATTACATCAGTAATTCTGATAAAAAAGTTTGAAAATCCATGAATTTTAGCTAAAAAAAAACCAGGTTTGTCTGAAAAGTGTTCTAAATGCTCTAAATCGTCGAAATATACAGTATAACATCATTTTGCCACATTTATCGATTTTTTCAATGCTTTTGGTATTTTTAAAAAATATATGAAATTTTCAAAATTATTTCTGAATTTCTTCGAAATTTTATTGGCTTTTTGAAAAATATGTAACATAATTTAAAATGTTGAAAAGCCTTGAAAATTTCAATTCCATTAATAATTCTGATAAAAAAAGTTTGAAAATCAATGAATTTTAGCTATAAAATCAGGTTATTCTGAAAAGTGTTCTAAATTCTCTAAATCGCCAAATATGCAGTAAAACATCATTTTACCATAATTGTCGATTTTTTCAATCCTTCAGGTATTTCATATATTTCAGGAATTTCACATATTTCATAAATTTTTTTTAAAAATAAAAAATAGTTGAAAAAATCGAGATATATGGCAAAATGATGTTTTACTTCATATTTCGACGATTTAGAGCATTTAGAACACTTTTCAGACAAACCTGATTTTTTAGCTAAAATTCATGAATTTTCAAACTTTTTTATCAGAATTACTGATGGAATTGAATTTTATGCTGAAAGTAACTTAAATATGACATTTTAGTGTAGTATTGTGTCAATACATATTTCAAGTGTGAAAATCCATGTATTTTAGCTAAAAACAAAGGTTTGTTTGAAATGTGCTCTAAATGCACCAAATCGTTGAAATATGCAGTAAAACATCATTTTGACATTTTTTTCGATTTTTTCATTGCTTTTGCTATTTTTAAAAATACCTGAAGCATTGAAAAAATCGATTCAAAATGATGTTTTTGCTGCATATTTCGACGATGCACTTTACAATTAAACTTTACTTTTTAGCTAATATACATGGATTTTCACACATGAAATATATATTGAAAAAATACTACACTAAAATGACATATTTTAGTTACTTTCAGCATAAAATTCAATTCCATCAGTAATTCTGTGGAAAAAACTTTGAAAATCCATGAATTTTATCAAAAAATCAGGTTTGTCTGAAAAGTGTTCTAAATGCTCTAAATCGTCGAAATATGCAGTAAAACATCATTTTGCTATATTTTTCGATTTTTTTCAATTCTTCAGGTATTTCATATATTTCAGGTATTTCATATATATTTTTTAAAAATACCAAAAGCATTGAAAAAATCGAAAAATATGGCAAAATGATGTTTTACTGCATATTTCGACGATTTAGAGCATTTAGAACACTTTTCAGACAAACCTGATTTTTTAGCTAAAATTCATGGATTTTCAAACTTTTTTATCAGAATTACTGATGGAATTAATTTTATGCTGAAAGTAACTTAAATATGACATTTTAGTGTAGTATTGTGTCAATAAATATTTCAAGTGTGAAAATCCATGTATTTTAGCTAAAAAGTAAGGTTTAATTGAAAAGTGCTCTAAATGCTGAAAATCGTCGAAATTTGCAGTAAAACATCATTTTACCATATTTTTCGATTTTTTTCAATGCTTCAGGTATTTTTAAAAATAGCAAAAGGATTGAAAAAATCGAAAAATATCGTAAAATGATGTTTTAATGCATATTTCGACGATTTGGAGCATTTAGAGCACTTTTCAAGCAAACCTTACTTTTTAGCTAAAATACATGGATTTTCACACTTGAAATATATATTGACACAATACTAAACTAAAATGACATATTTAAGTTACTTTCAGCAGAAAATTCAATTAAGTCAGTAATTCTGATAAAAAAGTTTGAAAATCCATGAATTTTTAGCTAAAAAATCAGGTTTGTCTGAAAAGTGTTCTAAATGCTCTAAATCGTCGAAATATGCAGTATAACATCATTTTGCCACATTTATCGATTTTTTCAATGCTTTTGGTATTTTTAAAAAATATATGAAATTTTCAAAATTATTTCAGAATTTCTTCGAAATTTTATTGCCTTTTTGAAAAATATGTAATATACTTGAAAATGTTGAAGAGCCTCGAAAATTTCAATTCCATTAATAATTCTGATAAAAAAGTTTGAAAATCCATGAATTTTAGCTACAAAATCAGGTTTGTCTGAAAAGTGTTCTAAATGCTCCAAATCGTCGAAATATGCAGTAAAACATCATTTTACCATAATTTTCGATTTTTTCAATCCTTCAGGTATTTCATATATTTCAGGTATTTCACATATTTCATATATTTTTTTTAAAAATACCAAAAGCATTGAAAAAATCGAGATATATGGCAAAATGATGTTTTACTTCATATTTCGTCGATTTAGAGCATTTAGAAAAATTTTCAGACAAACCTCATTTTTTAGCTAAAATTAATGAATTTTCAAACTTTTTTATCAGAATTACTGATGGAATTGAAATTTATGCTGAAAGTAACTAAAATATGTCATTTTAGTGTAGTATTTTTTCAATATATATTTTATGTGTGAAAATCCATGTATTTTATCTAAAAAGTAAAGTTTAATTGAAAAGTGCTCTAAATGCTGCAAATCGTCGAAATTTGCAGTAAAACATCATTTTACAATTTTTTTCGATTTTTTCATTGCTTTTGCTATTTTTAAAAATACCTGAAGCATTGAAAAAATCGAAAAAAATGGTAAAATGATGTTTTTGCTGCATATTTCGACGATTTTCAGCATTTAGAGCACTTTTCAATTAAAATTTACTTTTTAGCTAAAATACATGGATTTTCACACTTGAAATATTTATTGACACAATACTACACTAAAATGTCATACTTAAGTTACTTTCAGCATAAAATTAAATTCCATCAGTAATTCTGATGAAAAAACTTTGAAAATCCATGAATTTTAGCCAAAAAATCAGGTTTGTCTGAAAAGTGATCTAAATGCTCCAAATCGTCGATATGTGCAGTAAAACATCATTTTACTATATTTTTCGATTTTTTCAATCCTTCAGGTATTTCATATATTTCAGTTATTTCATGTATTTCATGTATTTTTTAAAAATACCAAAAGCATTGAAAAAATCGAGATATATGGCAAAATGATGTTTTACTTCATATTTCGACGATTTAGAGCATTTAGAACACTTTTCAGACAAACCTGATTTTTTAGCTAAAATTCATGAATTTTCAAACTTTTTTATCAGAATTACTGATGGAATTACATTTTATGCTGAAAGTAACTTAAATATGACATTTTAGTGTAGTATTGTGTCAATACATATTTCAAGTGTGAAAATCCATGTATTTTAGCTAAAAACAAAGGTTTGTTTGAAAAGTGCTCTAAATTCTGAAAATCGTCGAAATATGCAGCAAAACATCATTTTACCATATTTTTCGATTTTTTCAATGCTTCAGGTATTTTTAAAAATAGCAAAAGCATTGAAAAAAATCGAAAAATTTGGTAAAATGATGTTTTACTGCATATTTCGACGATTTGGAGCATTTAGAGCACTTTTCAAACAAACGTTTCTTTTTAGCTGAAATACATGGATTTTCACACTTGAAATATATATTGACACAATACTACACTAAAATGTCATATTTAAGTTACTTTCAGCATAAAATTCAATTACATCAGTAATTCTGATAAAAAAGTTTGAAAATCCATGAATTTCAGCTAAAAAAAAACCAGGTTTGTCTGAAAACTGTTCTAAATGCTCTAAATCGTCGAAATATGCAGTATAACATCATTTTGCCACATTTATCGATTTTTTTAATGCTTTTGGTATTTTTAAAAAATATATGAAATTTTCAAAATTATTTCTGAATTTCTTTGAAATTTTATTGGCTTTTTGAAAAATATGCAATATACTTGAAAATGTTGGAAAGACTCGAAAACTTCAATTCCATTAATAATTCTGATAAAAAAGTTTGAAAATCCATGAATTTTAGCTACAAAATCAGGTTTGTCTGAAAAGTGTTCTAAATGCTCCAAATCGTCGAAATATGCAGTAAAACATCATTTTACCATAATTTTCGATTTTTTCAATCCTTCAGGTATTTCATATATTTCAGGTATTTCACATATTTCATATATTTTTTTTAAAAATACCAAAAGCATTGAAAAAATCGAGATATATGGCAAAATGATGTTTTACTTCATATTTCGTCGATTTAGAGCATTTAGAAAAATTTTCAGACAAACCTCATTTTTTAGCTAAAATTAATGAATTTTCAAACTTTTTTATCAGAATTACTGATGGAATTGACATTTTAGTGTAAAATTGTGTCAATACATATTTCAAGTGTGAAAATCCATGTAATTTAGCTAAAAACAAAGGTTTGTTTGAAAAGTGCTCTAAATGTTCCAAATCGTCGAAATATGCAGTAAAACATCATTTTGCCATTTTTTTCGATTTTTTCACTACTTTTGCTATTTTTAAAAAAAATATGTGAAATATTCAAAATCATTTCTGAATTTCATCGAAATTTTATGGGCTTTTTGAAAAATATGTAATATACTTTAAAATGTTGAAAAAGCTCGAAAATTTCAATTGCATCAGAAATTCTGATAAAAAAGTTTGAAAATCCATGAATTTTAGATAAAAAATCAGGTTTGTCTGAAAAGTGTTCTAAATGCTCTGATTCGTCGAAATATGCAGTAAAAGATAATTTTGCCATCTTTTTCGATTTTTTCAATTCTTTTGGTATTTTTAAAAAATATATGAAATATATGAAATACCTGAAATATGTGAAATACCTTAAGCATTGAAAAAATCGAGAAATATTTGATAATGATGTTTTACTGCATATTTCGACGATTTGGAGCATTTAGAACACTTTTCAGACAAACCTGATTTTTTAGATAAAATTCATGGTTTTTCAAAGTTTTTTATCAGAATTACTGATGGAATTGAATTTTATTCTGAAAGTAACTAAAATATGTCATTTTAGTGCAGTATTTTTTCAAAATATATTTCATTTGTGAAAATCCATGTATTTTAGCTAAAAAGTAAAGTTTAATTGAAAAGTGCTCTAAATGCTGAAAATCGTCGATATTTGCAGTAAAACATCATTTTACAATTTTTTTCGATTTTTTCAATGCTTTTGCTATTTTTAAAAATACCTGAAGCATTGAAAAAATCGAAAAAATGGTAAAATGATGTTTTACAGCATATTTCGACGATTTTCGGCATTTAGAGCACTTTTCAATTAACATTTACTTTTTAGCTAAAATACATGGATTTTCACACTTGAAATATTTATTGACACAATACTACACTAAAATGTCATATTTAAGTTACTTTCAGCATAAAATTAAATTACATCAGTAATTCTGATAAAAAAGTTTGAAAATCCATGAATTTCAGCTAAAAAAAACCAGGTTTGTCTGAAAAGTGTTCTAAATGCTCCAAATCGTCGACATATGCAGTAAAACATCATTTTACTATATTTTTCGATTTTTTCAATCCTTCAGGTATTTCATATATTTCAGGTATTTCATATATTTCATATATTTTTTAAAAATACCAAAAGCATTGAAAAAATCGAAAAATATGGCCAAATCATGTTTTACTGCATATTTCTACGATTTAGAGCATTTAGAACACTTTTCAGACAAACCTGATTTTTTTGCTAAAATTCATGGATTTTCAAACTTTTTTATCAAAATTACTGATGGAATTGAAATTTTCGAATCTTTTCTACATGTTAAAGTATATTACATACATTTCAAAAAACACATAGAATTTCGATGAAATTCAGAAATAATTTTGAATATTTCATATATTTTTTTTTTAAAAATAGCAAAAGCATTGAAAAAATCGAAAAATATGGTAAAATGATGTTTTACTGCATATTTCGACGATTTAGAGCATTTAGAACACTTTTCAGACAAACCTGATTTTTTACCTAAAATTCATGGATTTTACTGATGGAATTAAATTTTATACTGAAAGCAACTTAAATATGACATTTTAGGGTAGTATTGTGTCAATAAATATTTCAAGTGTGAAAATCCATGTATTTTAGCTAAAAAGTAAGGTTTAATTGAAAAGTGCTCTAAATGCTGAAAATCGTCGAAATATGCAGTAAAACATTATTTTACCATATTTTTCGATTTTTTCAATGCTTCAGGTATTTTTAAAATAGCAAAAGCATTGAAAAAAAATCGAAAAATATCGTAAAATGATGTTTTAATGCATATTTCGACGATTTGGAGCATTTAGAGCACTTTTCAAGCAAACCTTACTTTTTAGCTAAAATACATGGATTTTCACACTTGAAATATATATTGACACAATACTAAACTAAAATGACATAAGTCAGTAATTCTGAAGTTACTTTCAGCAAAAGTGTTCTAAAATTCGAAATTCAGTATAACATCAGTAATTCTGATTTTTAAAAAATATATGAAAAAAATTATTTCAGAATTTGAAAATCCTTTTTGAAAAATGAATTTTGAGCCTCGAAAAAATCAGGTTTGTCTGAAAAGTGTTCTAAATGCTCCAAATCGTCGAAATTTGCAGTAAAACATAATTTTACCATATTTTTCGATTATTTCAATGCTTCAGGTATTTCATATATTTCAGGTATTTCATGTATTTCATATATTTTTTCAAAATACCAAAAGCATTGAAAAAATCGAGATATATGGCAAAATGATGTTTTACTTCATATTTCGACGATTTAGAGCATTTAGAAAAATTTTCAGACAAACCTGATTTTTTAGCTAAAATTCATGGATTTTTAAACTTTTTCATCAGAATTACTGATGGAATTGAAATTTATGCTGAAAGTAACTAAAATATGTCATTTTAGTGTAGTATTTTTTCAATATATATTTTATGTGTGAAAATCCATGTATTTTATCTAAAAAGTAAAGTTTAATTGAAAAGTGCTCTAAATGCTGCAAATCGTCGAAATTTGCAGTAAAACATCATTTTACAATTTTTTTCGATTTTTTCATTGCTTTTGCTATTTTTAAAAATACCTGAAGCATTGAAAAAATCGAAAAAAATGGTAAAATGATGTTTTTGCTGCATATTTCGACGATTTTCAGCATTTAGAGCACTTTTCAATTAAAATTTACTTTTTAGCTAAAATACATGGATTTTCACACTTGAAATATTTATTGACACAATACTACACTAAAATGTCATACTTAAGTTACTTTCAGCATAAAATTAAATTCCATCAGTAATTCTGATGAAAAAACTTTGAAAATCCATGAATTTTAGCCAAAAAATCAGGTTTGTCTGAAAAGTGATCTAAATGCTCCAAATCGTCGATATGTGCAGTAAAACATCATTTTACTATATTTTTCGATTTTTTCAATCCTTCAGGTATTTCATATATTTCAGTTATTTCATGTATTTCATGTATTTTTTAAAAATACCAAAAGCATTGAAAAAATCGAGATATATGGCAAAATGATGTTTTACTTCATATTTCGACGATTTAGAGCATTTAGAACACTTTTCAGACAAACCTGATTTTTTAGCTAAAATTCATGAATTTTCAAACTTTTTTATCAGAATTACTGATGGAATTACATTTTATGCTGAAAGTAACTTAAATATGACATTTTAGTGTAGTATTGTGTCAATACATATTTCAAGTGTGAAAATCCATGTATTTTAGCTAAAAACAAAGGTTTGTTTGAAAAGTGCTCTAAATTCTGAAAATCGTCGAAATATGCAGCAAAACATCATTTTACCATATTTTTCGATTTTTTCAATGCTTCAGGTATTTTTAAAAATAGCAAAAGCATTGAAAAAAATCGAAAAATTTGGTAAAATGATGTTTTACTGCATATTTCGACGATTTGGAGCATTTAGAGCACTTTTCAAACAAACGTTTCTTTTTAGCTGAAATACATGGATTTTCACACTTGAAATATATATTGACACAATACTACACTAAAATGTCATATTTAAGTTACTTTCAGCATAAAATTCAATTACATCAGTAATTCTGATAAAAAAGTTTGAAAATCCATGAATTTCAGCTAAAAAAAACCAGGTTTGTCTGAAAAGTGTTCTAAATGCTCTAAATCGTCGAAATATGCAGTATAACATCATTTTGCCACATTTATCGATTTTTTCAATGCTTTTGGTATTTTTAAAAAATATATGAAATTTTCAAAATTATTTCTGAATTTCTTTGAAATTTTATTGGCTTTTTGAAAAATATGCAATATACTTGAAAATGTTGGAAAGCCTCGAAAACTTCAATTCCATTAATAATTCTGATAAAAAAGTTTGAAAATCCATGAATTTTAGCTACAAAATCAGGTTTGTCTGAAAAGTGTTCTAAATGCTCCAAATCGTCGAAATATGCAGTAAAACATCATTTTACCATAATTTTCGATTTTTTCAATCCTTCAGGTATTTCATATATTTCAGGTATTTCACATATTTCATATATTTTTTTTAAAAATACCAAAAGCATTGAAAAAATCGAGATATATGGCAAAATGATGTTTTACTTCATATTTCGTCGATTTAGAGCATTTAGAAAAATTTTCAGACAAACCTCATTTTTTAGCTAAAATTAATGAATTTTCAAACTTTTTTATCAGAATTACTGATGGAATTGAAATTTAGTGTAAAAAATTGTGTGTAATTTTTTCACATATTTCAAGTGTGAAAATCCATGTATTTTAGCTAAAAACAAAGGTTTGTTTGAAAAGTTCTCTACATGTTCCAAATCGTCGAAATATGCAGGAAAACATCATTTTGCCATTTTTTTCGATTTTTTCACTACTTTTGCTATTTTTAAAAATACCTGAAAAAAAAATGTGAAATATTTTTTGCTGCAATCATTTCTGAATTTCTTCGAAATTTTATGGGCTTTTTGAAAAATATGTAATATACTTTAAAATGTTGAAAAAGCTCGAAAATTTCAATTGCATCAGAAATTCTGATAAAAAAGTTTGAAAATCCATGAATTTTAGATAAAAAATCAGGTTTGTCTGAAAAGTGTTCTAAATACTCTGATTCGTCGAAATATGCAGTAAAACATAATTTTGCCATCTTTTTCGATTTTTTCAATTCTTTTGGTATTTTTAAAAAATATATGAAATATATGAAATACCTGAAATATGTGAAATACCTTAAGCATTGAAAAAATCGAAAAATATTGTAAAATGATGTTTTACTGCATATTTCGACGATTTGGAACATTTAGAACACTTTTCAGACAAACCTGATTTTTTAGCTAAAATTCATGGTTTTTCACAGTTTTTTATCAGAATTACTGATGGAATTGAATTTTATTCTGAAAGTAACTAAAATATGTCATTTTAGTGCAGTATTTTTTCAAAATATATTTCATTTGTGAAAATCCATGTATTTTAGCTAAAAAGTAAAGTTTAATTGAAAAGTGCTCTAAATGCTGAAAATCGTCGATATTTGCAGTAAAACATCATTTTACAATTTTTTTCGATTTTTTCAATGCTTTTGCTATTTTTAAAAATACCTGAAGCATTGAAAAAATCGAAAAAATGGTAAAATGATGTTTTACAGCATATTTCGACGATTTTCGGCATTTAGAGCACTTTTCAATTAACATTTACTTTTTAGCTAAAATACATGGATTTTCACACTTGAAATATTTATTGACACAATACTACACTAAAATGTCATATTTAAGTTACTTTCAGCATAAAATTAAATTACATCAGTAATTCTGATAAAAAAGTTTGAAAATCCATGAATTTCAGCTAAAAAAAACCAGGTTTGTCTGAAAAGTGTTCTAAATGCTCCAAATCGTCGACATATGCAGTAAAACATCATTTTACTATATTTTTCGATTTTTTCAATCCTTCAGGTATTTCATATATTTCAGGTATTTCATACATTTCATATATTTTTTAAAAATACCAAAAGCATTGAAAAAATCGAAAAATATGGCCAAATCATGTTTTACTGCATATTTCTACGATTTAGAGCATTTAGAACACTTTTCAGACAAACCTGATTTTTTTGCTAAAATTCATGGATTTTCAAACTTTTTTATCAAAATTACTGATGGAATTTCAGTGGTGACCTGCACTTAACTCAGTGGTGACCTGCACTTAACTCTGTGAAGAAGTGTGTTGTGTGCTCCCTGTGGACTGAACCAAGATGCCCTCCATCGAGCAACTTTACCAGCAACTTAAGGAAGAATTGAGGGCAGCGAAGATAGAGATACGGCGATTGACCGAGGAAAACAAGAGGATTCGTAGTAGTCCTCCTGTTTCGAGTCCTCAGGTCAAGAAGGGATCGTGGTCAGTGGCTGGACAGCAGGGGACGACGAAGTTGACGATCAAGAAGACGAATGGAAAGCCAGAAACGATGAAGAAGAAAGAGACTGCTGTGGAAACTCCTGTGGAAACCTCCAACGCATTCTCGGTGCTACCCGACGAATGTGAGTCGACTACTGGGATCGTCACGACGAACGACAACAAGGAAGGTAAGAATATAGTTGTTGTTGGGGATAGCCAGGTTAGATACATGGATAGGGCATTCTGCTTGAAGGACAGGAGTAGGAGACAGAGGGTTTGCTTTCCTGGGGCTGGGATGGAGGACATTGTTAGCCGGCTTGACAACATCATGAACGGTAATGGGATCAATCCTATTATTTGCCTCAGTGCTGGAGGCAATGATGTAGGCAAGCGTAGAAGTGAGGATTTAGTTAGAAAGTTCAGGACAGCTATAGACATAATTAGGAAGAAGGGGGGGGGCCCCGTTATATGTGGCATTTTGCCAAGAAGAGGTGTTGGTAATGAATGGTTGTCCAGAGCAATTGGTATTAATTGTTGGCTGGATAAACACTGAAAGGATAATGCAGTACCATTCATTGACAACTGGGACAACTTCTATGGCCGAAATGACATGTATGCCAGGGATGGGGTTCACTTATCCAGGGCAGGTGTGGGTTTTCTTGCTAACTCAGTTGAGGGGGTTGTTAGGACTTTAAACTAGGATTAGTTAGAGGTATGGGTTTAGAAATGATAAATAATGAGTATGGATATATTGACTTATGCTCTGATATTAAGAATCTTAATAGTAACTGTCATGGAGTAACTCTGGGTAATGATAATTTCAGAAATTGTGTAAAAACAAAGATGAATAGGAATAATGTGCAGAAGAAAAAACATATGATGGTATTTTATGCTAACAGTCGAAGTGCAAGAAATAAAATTAATGAACTACGTTTGGTAGCATGTGCTGGGAACTTTGATATCATTACATTAACTGAAACGAGGTATGATTTAAAGAGTCGGGATATGACTGCTGAGTGTAATATTCAGGGATTTAAGTTGTTCAATGTGGATAGATGTAATGGGAAGGGGGGGAGGAGTTGCATTGTATGTTCGAGAAAATATTAATTGTTGCATAAAAACAGTTATAAAAATAGATGGAGCAGTAACAGAGTCTGTATGGGTAGAGTTCGTGGAGGGTCAAGAAACACTAATTATCTTTGTAACTTGTGAGTTCATTACCTTGTACCTAGTTCAGCCATCAAAACTTTGAGGCCCGGTCCCTGGACCCATTGTGTACCTCTGTAATCTGTAAATACCTTTGTAACTTGTCATGATTGTGACTAGACCTACCTGGAGTTCATTACCTTTGTAAATTGTGAATTCATTACCTCTGTAACTTGCTCAGCTATCAAAACTTTGAGGCCCAGTCCCTGGACCCATTATGTACCTCTGTAATCTTTTGACTACCGCCCACAGGATGGGTATGGGGTGCATAATAAACATATTAAACTAAAAAAACTAGGTGTAATATACCGACCTCCAGGCTTGGATCACGATAGAGGGAGACTGGACACAGTAACATAGTCATAGTAGGGGACTTTAACTTTAGTCAAATTGACTGGAATTCTTTGACAGGTAATCTAGAGTCCAGTGACTTTATGGAACAGTTCAGGACTGTTTTCTGAAACAGAGCGTAACTGAGCCTACCAGGGGTAATAATTTGCTAGACCTAGTCTTGTCAAATAAGGAAACACTCGTGAATAATCTGGAGATCACTGAAGAGCTTGGCGCAAGTGATCACAAATCCATAACTTTTAGCATTAATTGGGAATGCAAGAATAATGATAATACAGTAAAAATCTCTGATTTTCGTTCTGCCGATTATAATGGACTTAGGGAACATCTGTCTAATCTTGATTGGGGTTATCTAGCTAATGATTTTATTGACGATAATCATACTAATGAATATGAAGGGATCTGCTTTTATGATTGTTTTCTTAATAATGTACACAGTGCCCAGAGTATATACATTCCCCAGAGAGAAATTAGGTCTAATAATAACGATCCCAAATGGGTTAACAGGAGGCTAAAGCATCCATTAGGGGAGAAAAGGGGAATTTATAGGCGCATCAGAAGAGGAGGGGTTAACCTTACTGACCAATATGTTCAGCTTAAAAGAGAAGTAAAAAAGGCGATTAGAAAGGCTAAACGTGACTATGAAATTAGTGTTGCTAATGAATCAAAGACTAATCCAAAGGGGTTCTTTCAAGTGTATAGGACGAAAGTGAAGGTAAAAGTAGGACCTCTGAAAACTGGGAATGGACAGCTGACGGATAATGAACTGGAAATGTGTTCCTTATTTAATGACTATTTTTTGTCAGTTTTTACAGAGGAAGATGTAAATGAGATTCCAGTAATTAACAATTATTTAGTTCCTGATGAATTTAAGTTAACTAATATTACTGTCATGAGGGACATGGTTATTAAACAGATAGACAAACTGAAGCAAAATAAGTCCCTGGGACCCGATGAGTTGTTTTCCAGGGTACTTAAGGAATGCAAGATGGAGCTTAGTCAGCCATTAATGAGTGTATTCAATGCGTCCATCCTTACCGGTGTTGTGCCAGAGTTGTGGAAGATGGCTAATGTGGTTCCTATATTCAAATCAGGGGATAAGTCCACTCCTTCAAATTACCGTCCAATAAGCCTGACATCTATAGTGGGCAAGTTATTAGAATCAATTATAGCTGACATTATCAGAAGTCACCTTGAAGATCATAACTTGATAAATGAATCTCAGCATGGATTCACGAGAGGTCGTTCCTGCCTGACAAACTTACTGACGTTCTTCAATAGAACACTTGAGGCAGTTGACAGTGATAAGGAATATGATATTGCTTATTTGGATTTTAGTAAAGCCTTCGATAGAGTACCTCACAAGAGACTCTTAAAAAAAGTGGCAGCTCATGGTATAGGAGGTAAAGTTCTAGCATGGATTGAGGCATGGCTTACCAATAGAAAGCAGAGAGTTACCATTAATGGAGTGAAATCTGAATGGGGATTAATCACTAGTGGCGTTCCACAAGGATCAGTTTTAGGCCCTCTCTTGTTCATAATTTACATTAATGACCTTGATGAAGGGATTACGAGTGACATGAGTAAATTTGCTGATGATACAAAGATAGGCCGTATAATTCACTCTGAGGAGGATATCAATGAACTCCAGGACGATTTGGACAAATTAATGTCTTGGTCTGAAAAATGGCAGATGAAGTTCAATATTGATAAGTGTAAGGTACTTGCCCTTGGTAATGAAAATAACCCTCGAAGCTATAATCTAGGTGAAGTAGAGCTTGATCATACAGAATGTGAAAAAGACTTGGGAGTCATGGTAAGCAGAAATCTAAAGCCAAGACAGCAGTGCCTTAGTGTGCGCAACAAGGCCAACAGATTGGATTTATATCAAGAAGTATAAGTAACAGAAGTCCAAAAGTTATTTTACAGCTCTATACATCACTAGTGAGGCCTCATTTAGATTATGCTGCTCAGTTTTGGTCCCCTTACTACAGGATGGATATAGACTCATTAGAGAACATACAGGGGAAGATATCATTGAAGTGAATAAGTGGATGACGGGCATAAGCAAGGGAGATATTAATAAAGTACTGAGGGTGTCGAACCAGGTAAGAACCAGGAATAATGGATTTAAGTTGGATAAATTTAGATTTAGAAAGGACATAGGTAAGTACTGGTTTTCTAACAGAGTTGTAGATGCGTGGAACAGTCTTCCAAGTGGGGTGATAGAGGCTAGGACCTTGGGTAGCTTTAAGAAGAGACTGGACAAATATATGAGTGGGAGGGGCTGGGTTTGATTGTTGTCATTGGGTACGGGAGTTATTTCTAGGGAAGCTTTAGGTAGTAGTCGTTTTGATAAGGACCTGCCTCGCATGGGCCAGTAGGCCTTCTGCAGTGTTCCTCCATTCTTATGTTCTTATGTACTCTCTAGGTCACTGGTACTCTCTAAGTCACTGGTACTCTCTAGGTCACTGGTACTCTCTAGGTCACTGATACTCTCTAGGTCAGTGGTACTCTCTACGTCAGTGGTGCTCTCTAGGTCAGTGTTACTCTCTATGTCACTGGTACTCTCTAGATCAGTGGTACTGTCTAGGTTAGTGGTACTCTCTATGTCAGTGATACTCTCTAGGTCAGTGGTACTCTTTAGGTCACTGGTACTCTCTAGGCCAGTGGTACTCTTTAGGTCAGTTGTAGTCTCTAGGTCATTGGTACTCTCTAGGTCAGTAGTACTGTCTAGGTCAGGTGTGCTTTAGGTCAGTGATGCTCTCTAGGTCAGTGGTACTTTCTAAGTTAGAAGTACTCTCTAGGTCACTGGTACTCTCCGGGTCACTGGTACTCTCTAGGTCACTGGCACTCTCTAG
>NC_091353.1:19994152-20021652 GCF_038502225.1 Cherax quadricarinatus
GGTCAGTGGTACTCTAGGTCAGTGGTGCTCTCTAGGTCACTGGTACTCTCTAGGACAGTGGTACTCTCTAGGTCACTGGTACTCTCTAGGTCACTTTTACTCTCTAGGTCCTTGATTCTGTCAAGGTCAGTGGTACTCTCTAGGACAGTGTTGCTCTCTATGTCACTGGTACTCTCCTTGGTCAGTACTGTCTAGGTTAGTTGTACTCTCTTGGTCAGTACTGTCTAGGTTAGTGGTACTCTCTTGGTCAGTACTGTCTAGGTTAGTGGTACTCTCAAGGTCAGTGGTACTCTTTAGGTCAGTGGTTCTCTCTGGGCTGCTGGTCCTCTCTAGGCCAATAGTACTCTCTAGGTCAATGGTACTCTCTAGGTCAGTGGTGCTCTCTAGGTCAGTGGTACTGTCTAGGTCAGTTGTACTCTCTATGTCACTGGTGCTCTCTAGGTCAGTGGTACTCTCTAGGTCACTGGTACTCTCTGTGTCTCTGGTACTCTCTTGGTCAGTGGTACTCTCTAGGTCACTGGTAGTCTCTAGGTCACTGGTACTCTCTAGGTCAGTGGTACTCTCTAGGTCAGTGGTACTCTCTAGGTCAGTGGTACTCTCTAGGTCAATGGTACTCTCTAGGTCAGTGGTACTCTTTAGGTCAGTGGTACTCTCTAGGTTACTGGTACTCTCTAGGTCACTGGTACTCTCTAGGTCAGTGGCACTCTCTAGGTTAGTGGTACTCTCTAGGTCACTGGTACTCTAGGTCAATGGTACTCTCTAGGTCAATGGTACTCTCTAGGTCACTGGTACTCTCTATGTCACTGGTACTCTCTAGGTCAGTGGTACTCTCTAGGTCAGTGGTACTCTCTAGGTCAGTGTTACTCTCTATGTCACTGGTACTCTCTAGGTCAGTGGTACTGTCTAGGTTAGTGGTACTCTCTAGGTCAGTGGTACTCTCTGGGTCAGTGGTACTCTCTAGGTCAGTGGCACTCTCTAGGTCACTGGTACTCTCTAGGTCACTGGTACTCTCTAGGTCACTGGTACTCTTTAGGTTACTGGTACTCTCTAGGTCAGTGGTACTCTCTAGGTCAGTGTTTCTCTCTAGGTCAGTGTTACACTCTAGGTCATGTACTCTCTAGGTCACTGGTACTGTCAAGGTCACTGGTACTCTCTAGGTCACTGGTACTCTCTAGGTCACTGGTACTCTCTAGGTCACTGGTACTCTCAAGGTCACTGGTACTCTCAAGGTCACTGGTACTCTCAAGGTCACTGGTACTCTCAAGGTCACTGGTACTCTCTAGGTCACTGGTACTCTCTAGGTCACTTGTACTCTCTAGGTCACTGGTACTCTCTAGGCCACTGGTGCTCTCTAGGTCACTGGTACTCTCTAGGTCACTGGTACTCTCTAGGTCACTGGTACTCTCAAGGTCACTGGTACTCTCAAGGTCACTGGTACTCTCAAGGTCACTGGTACTCTCAAGGTCACTGGTACTCTCAAGGTCACTGGTACTCTCAAGGTCACTGGTACTCTCTAGGTCACTGGTACTCTCTAGGTCACTGGTACTCTCAAGGTCACTGGTACTCTCAAGGTCACTGGTACTCTCAAGGTCACTGGTACTCTCAAGGTCACTGGTACTCTCTAGGTCACTGGTACTCTCAAGGTCACTGGTACTCTCAAGGTCACTGGTACTCTCTAGGTCACTGGTACTCTCTAGGTCACTGGTACTCTCAAGGTCACTGATACTCTCAAGGTCACTGGTACTCTCAAGGTCACTGGTACTCTCAAGGTCACTGGTACTGTCAAGGTCACTGGTGCCCTCAAGGTCACTGGTACTCTCTAGGTCACTGGTACTCTCAAGGTCACTGGTACTCTCAAGGTCACTGGTACTCTCAAGGTCACTGGTACTCTCTAGGTCACTGGTACTCTCAAGGTCATTGGTACTCTCAAGGTCACTGGTACTCTCAAGGTCACTGGTACTCTCAAGGTCACTGGTACTTTCTAGGTCACTGGTACTCTCAAGGTCACTGGTACTCTCAAGGTCACTGGTACTCTCAAGGTCACTGGTACTCTCTGTCACTGGTATTCTCAAGGTCACTGGTACTCTCTAGGTCACTGGTACTCTCTAGGTCACTGGTACTCTCTAGGTCAGTGGTACTCTCTAGGTCACTGGTACTCTCTAGGTTAGTGGTACTCCCTAGGTCACTGGTACTCATTAGGTCAGTGGTACTCTAGGTCAGTGGTGCTCTCTAGGTCACTGGTACTCTCTAGGACAGTGGTACTCTCTAGGTCACTGGTACTCTCTAGGTCACTTTTACTCTCTAGGTCCTTGATTCTGTCTAGGTCAGTGGTACTCTCTAGGACAGTGTTGCTCTCTATGTCACTGGTACTCTCCTTGGTCAGTACTGTCTAGGTTAGTTGTACTCTCTTGGTCAGTACTGTCTAGGTTAGTGGTACTCTCTTGGTCAGTACTGTCTAGGTTAGTGGTACTCTCAAGGTCAGTGGTACTCTTTAGGTCAGTGGTTCTCTCTGGGCCGCTGGTCCTCTCTAGGCCAATAGTACTCTCTAGGTCAATGGTACTCTCTAGGTCAGTGGTGCTCTCTAGGTCAGTGGTACTGTCTAGGTCAGTTGTACTCTCTATGTCACTGGTGCTCTCTAGGTCAGTGGTACTCTCTAGGTCACTGGTACTCTCTGTGTCTCTGGTACTCTCTTGGTCAGTGGTACTCTCTAGGTCACTGGTAGTCTCTAGGTCACTGGTACTCTCTAGGTCAGTGGTACTCTCTAGGTCAGTGGTACTCTCTAGGTCAGTGGTACTCTCTAGGTCAATGGTACTCTCTAGGTCAGTGGTACTCTTTAGGTCAGTGGTACTCTCTAGGTTACTGGTACTCTCTATGTCACTGGTACTCTCTAGGTCAGTGGCACTCTCTAGGTTAGTGGTACTCTATAGGTCACTGGTACTCTAGGTCAATGGTACTCTCTAGGTCAATGGTACTCTCTAGGTCACTGGTACTCTCTATGTCACTGGTACTCTCTAGGTCAGTGGTACTCTCTAGGTCAGTGGTACTCTCTAGGTCAGTGTTACTCTCTATGTCACTGGTACTCTCTAGGTCAGTGGTACTATCTAGGTTAGTGGTACTCTCTAGGTCAGTGGTACTCTCTGGGTCAGTGGTACTCTCTAGGTCAGTGGCACTCTCTAGGTCACTGGTACTCTCTAGGTCACTGGTACTCTCTAGGTCACTGGTACTCTTTAGGTTACTGGTACTCTCTAGGTCAGTGGTACTCTCTAGGTCAGTGTTTCTCTCTAGGTCAGTGGTACACTCTAGGTCATGTACTCTCTAGGTCACTGGTACTGTCAAGGTCACTGGTACTCTCTAGGTCACTGGTACTCTCTAGGCTTTATAGTGGAAAAAAGACGTCAAACTGCAAATTTGAAGATGTATAATTACTAAAGCTTAAGAGAGAATCTTGTAATATAAGTAGTAAAGCTACATTAGCAGTTCTATCAAAACTGTCCTTTTATCAGGCATTATACTTATTAGGGGGGTTAAAATTACAGGGGGTTAGCTGAGAATTTATGTTATTTAGCGGTGTTCTTAGAAGATTAAATCTCAGGCTAGAGGAAGATGTCTACTTGAATAGGTTGAGATAAGCTTAAAGTTTGATTCTTGCTTAAACTTTTATTTTATAATTAGGGTATATGTGTATCTTGGTGAGAAAGGGTAGATAAAATAGAGATAATTTATAATAAGTTGTAGTTTTGTTATTCGCAGTATGGAAGATTAAATATTGGTTTAGGGTCCGATTTAGTAAATTATAAAAAGTTTGATGAAATTTTGTGCCAGCAATCGCGGTTAGACTTAAAAGCTTAGTAAAGGTGTTTTAGTTTAGGTTATTCTTATGTTTAAAGGTAAATTGAAATTTATAGTAATAAAAGGTGAAATTGGTTTATTAGGAATAAATGGAAATTGGATTATAAATAGGAGGAGACTCGGAAATTAAGGTATAAACTAGGATTAGATACCCTATTATACTTAAAGGATAAAAATAAAACTTGAATATTAATAGATATGGTCTTTAAATTCAAAGAATTTGGCGGTATTTTAGTCTTGTTAGAGGAACCTGTTCTGTAAATGATACAACACGAAAAATCTTACTTACTCTTGTTTAGCAGTTTGTATACCGTCATTATCAGATAACCTTTGTTGAGGTAGTTATTGAAATTTGAGAAGTAAAGTATATTAGATCAAGGTGCAGTTTATGGGTGAGAAGAAATGGGTTACAATAAAATTTATTTATTACGAATCAGTAAAAGAATAGTTTCTGTGAAGGGGGATTTAATTGTAATACATAATTTAGTAAGTTAGTGTGATATGAGAACTAAAGTATGTACATATCGCCCGTCGCTTCCGCTTAAGGTGGAATAAGTCGTAACATAGTAGGTGTACTGGAAGGTGTACCTGGAACTAAATTTACTTTGGCAGAGGATATGCGTTAAATTTAGAATTTAATTATATAGAAGAGCACTCTATAGGTAAAAGTATTGAGGACAGTGCTGTGGTTATTAGAATTGTGAGATATTTAATGTTGATAGTTTGTGTTTTAGTTAGAGTGGCATTTGTAACTCTCTTGGAGCGTAAGATTTTAGGTTATATTCAAATTCGTAAGGGTCCTAATAAATTGGGCATTCTGGGGTTACTTCAGCCTTTTTCGGATGCTATTAAATTGTTTGTAAAAGAGCAGAATTCACCGGTAATATCTAATTTTTTACCTTATTATTTGTCGCCGGTATTCAGTTTATTTATTGCTTTAATTTTGTGAGGGGTTATTCCCTATGATTTAGGATTAGTGGATTTTGATATAGGAATGTTATTTTTTTTATGTTGTTTGAGATTAAGGGTCTATCCTTTGTTAAGGGCCGGATGGGCTTCAAATTGTAAATATTCTTTATTAGGGAGTCTTCGTGCTGTAGCACAGACTATTTCATATGAGGTAAGGTTAGCTTTAATTTTGTTATCCTATGTGTTTTTAGTTGGAAGATTTAGGTTCATAGAATTGAGATATTATCAGGAAAGAATGTGGTTCGTTTGATTAACATTTCCATTATCTATAGTTTGGCTTGGTTCTTGTTTGGCAGAGATAAATCGCACTCCTTTTGATTTTGCAGAAGGGGAGTCTGAGTTGGTTTCTGGGTTTAATACTGAGTATAGGAGAGGAGGGTTTGTATTAATTTTTATAGCTGAATATGTTAGAATTTTGTTTATGAGTGGAGTGTCAACATTGTTGTTTTTAGGAGGGAGAGTTTTAAGGTTAGGATTTATATAAAATTGGTGATGGTAGGGTTTACGTTTATTTGAGTGCGGGGGACTTTACCGCGACTGCGATACGATAAATTGATGTATATGGCTTGAAAAGGTTTCTTCCTATATCTTTAAATTTTTTAATTTTTTTCCTTAGGCTAAAATTAATTTTAGTGTAAACTAAATTTATATGTTGATGGGTACTGGAAGATTCTTCCTTTAAATGCTTTCAAGACATTTGTTTTAAATAAACTAAATAGCCATTTTAGAAGAAGGTCTGTTAAAAGGGTAGCCAAAGGGTCAGTAATATAATAGGAAAAGTAGATGACAGTTAGAGCTTGACCTGTGAAAATATAAGGATCCTCTACAGACCGAGCTCCGATCCATGTTAATAAAATGATTGTGGAGATAAGAGTTCAAAATAGAAGCTGGTTTAAAGGATAAAAGGTAAGGCCTCGGAATTTTGATAGGGAGGTGAATGGGAGGAATCAAAGGATCGCAACTGATAATATTAAAGCGATAACCCCTCCTAATTTGTTTGGGATGGATCGAAGGATGGCGTATGCAAATAGAAAATATCATTCAGGTTGAATATGTACTGGTGTAATTAGAGGGTTAGCCGGGGTAAAATTATCAGGGTCTCCGAGTAAGTATGGGTTTAGGAGAGTTAGGAGGACTAGGAGTATAAGTATGATTAGGAACCCTGCAATATCTTTAAATGTAAAGTAGGGGTGGAAGGGGATTTTGTCTAGAGAGGAGGTTACTCCTAAAGGGTTGTTGGCTCCAGAGTGGTGGATGAATAAAATATGGACGAGTGTGGCTGCAGCAATTAGAAATGGCAGCAGAAAGTGGAATGTAAAGAATCGAGTTAAGGTGGCGTTATCAACTGCGAACCCTCCCCAAATTCATTGGACTAAATCTGTGCCAATATAGGGAATGGCAGAAAATAAGTTTGTAATAACGGTGGCACCCCAAAACGATATTTGTCCTCAAGGTAGGACATAACCTAGAAAAGCTGTGGCTATTGTTAAAAACAGAATTAGAACGCCAATTCTCCAAGCGTGGAAAAGAGCAAATGACCCATAATAAAGACCTCGTCCGATGTGGGAGTAGATACAGATAAAGAAAAAGGAGGCCCCATTTGCATGAAGGGTGCGGAACAATCACCCGTAATTAACATCACGACAGATGTGGGCTACGTTCGAAAAAGCTAGGTCAATATGCGGGGTAAAATGAATTGACAAAAATAGTCCGGTTGCGATCTGAGCTACTAGACATAACCCTAAGAGGGACCCGAAATTTCAAAAAATTGAGATGTTAGTAGGAATTGGTATATCTACGAGTGCGGAATTAACGAGTTTAAGCAAAGGATGGGATTTACGTAAAGGCGAAGTCATAAGTTTTGGGAGAGTGAAGATTAGAGTAATTAAAGAGGAGATAAGGGTGTATGATGGTATTAGGTATTGAGGGTTTTGGGTTGTTAACTATAGTTTTTTGTGGGTTCTGAGCGTTTATCTCGAATCATAAGCATTTGTTGAATGTTTTACTAAGGTTGGAATTTATTATATTAAATGTGTTTGGGATTATGAGAGTTTACACGTTCAGGGTTGGGTTAGAGGGTGTGTTTGTAATATTTTTTTTAGTGATGGTTGCGTGTGAAGGGGCTTTAGGTTTATCTTTATTGGTCTCTATTGTTCGCTCACATGGTAATGATTATTTTAGGGGATTTGGAATTTTAGTATGTTAAAGTTTTTGGTGTTTAATTTGGTTTTAATGGGGCTTGTGAGGAATTGAAGGCTTATTCAGGTGGGTTTATTGATAATATGCTTTATGGGATTGTTAATAATAAACCATGATTTTTGTTCTTTTTGTTTGGGCTATATAATGAGGGTTGATTATTTAAGATATATTTTGATTGTATTAAGAGTTTGGATTGTAATATTAATAGTTTTCAGGAGAACTGTAGTAAAGAAAATAGGTAATTTTTGTGTGGGGTTTTTGTCAGTGAATTTGATTTTGTTAATAGTTTTGATCTTAACTTTTAGATCAGTAAATTATTTAATGTTCTACATTAGATTTGAGAGCTCATTGGTTCCCATACTTGTATTAATTTTGGGTTGAGGTTATCAACCTGAGCGAATTCAGGCTGGAATTTATATATTGTTCTATACTTTATTTGCTTCTTTGCCATTGTTAGCTTCTTTATTGAGGTTATATAAAAGTGAAGGGAGATTAAACATGGGATTGTTACTATCAGGAGTAATTGGCTATCAGAGGACTAGGTTGCTGTGGTATTTTTGTTCTGTGTTAGCGTTTATGGTTAAATTACCTTTGTTTATATTTCATTTATGGTTGCCTAAGGCCCATGTGGAGGCCCCGGTTGCGGGGTCGATAGTATTGGCCGGGGTGTTATTGAAGTTAGGAGGTTACGGTTTAATCCGGATTTTGGGGGTGTTTTCAGAGGTAAATAAAATATTTTGTTGGGTGTGAGTGAGTCTTGGAATTCTAGGAGGTGTTATTATTAGTTTAATATGTTTGCGTCAAGTGGATATGAAATCATTAATTGCTTATTCTTCTGTGGCTCATATGGGTTTAGTGTTAAGAGGGTTGGTTGTTATAGGAGGGTGGGGTTTAAATGGGGCTGTAGTAGTGATGGTAGGTCATGGTTTATGTTCTTCAGGTTTATTTTGTTTAGCAAATATAGTTTATGAGCGGTTAGGGAGGCGAAGTTTGATAATTAGGAAAGGGTTGCTAAATGTTATGCCGAATATAGGTTTATGGTGGTTTTTATTAGTTGCAGGAAATATAGCTGCTCCCCCAACTTTAAATTTAATAGGAGAGATTAGTTTAATTATTAGAGTGGTTAGATGAAGGAAATTAATTATATTTAGAGTAGGGATATTGTCTTTTTTCAGGGCTTGTTATACTTTATATATGTATTCATTAAGGCAGCATGGGTTATTTTTAAATGCCTTATTTTCTTGTTGTTCTGGAAAGGTAGTGGAGTATTTTGTCTTGTTAATGCATAGTGTTCCGTTAAATATCATGATTGTGAAGGGTTCATTAATTTTGTGTGATCTATAGGATAAGGTGGCTGAGGTTAAAGGCGTTGGATTGTAAATCTGAGTAGAAGTTGTACTTTCTTATCAATTAAAGGTAAGATTTAAAAGATTATTACTTTTTTTGACAGCTTTGAAGGATGTTAGTTTGAATTAACTTAAAATCTTAGATAACTAAAAGTATGGATGGGATAAGAAGTCCGAATAAATTGATTGAGGTGTACAAGGGAGATGGGAGGATTTTAAGGGGTTTAAGGGGGATGTCTCATTTTATTTGGGCAGAGGAAATTGAGATAGAGGATAAAGTAATTCGGATGTAAAAGTAAAGAGTTACTAGAGAAGAAAGAAGGAGAATAAATAAAGGTAAGTAGAAGGATGATTGAATTATTTCTTGGGTAATAATTCATTTAGGAATAAAACCTGAAAAAGGCGGTAGGCCTCCTAGAGAATAAAGGTTTATAGACGAGATGATTTTGGGGAGGGGACCATAATTTGCGTTAATTAAGTGAGGAAAAAAATATGTCTGGGCGGATGCGAAGTGGAAGGCCACAGAAGCCGAGATTAGAGTGTATATAAGAAAGTAAATTATTCAGGAGGTCTCATTAATAAGCATGGCGAAAAGTATTCATGATAGATGATTGATAGATGAGTAGGTCAAGATTTTTCGGAGGGATGTCTGATTGATTCCTCCTAGTGCTCCAATAATAGCAGAAGAGATCCCACCAAAAAAAAGAAGCATGTGTGTGTAATATTCTGAGGATAAGTAAGAGATCAAGAATATTGGGGCAAGTTTTTGGATTGTTATGAGAATAATAGCTTGGGTTCAATTAAGACCTTCTATGACTTGGGGAAATCAAAAATGGAATGGGGCAGCTCCTAGTTTAAGGAGAAGAGCTAAGGAAATAAATGAGAGCGAGATTATTGGAATAAAAAATGTTAAGGTTGAAGATAAAATAATGATGGCTGATCCAAGGGCCTGGATTAAGAAATATTTCAAGGAGGCTTCAGATGGAAGCTGATTTTCTTTTGATGAGATTAAAGGGATGAATGATATAAGATTAAGTTCAAGACCAATTCAGGCTGAAAATCACGAGGAAGAAGAAACGACCAGGAAGGACCCAGACAAAAGTGAGAACATAAAAATGATTTTATAAGGTGAGAATGAAATTATAAAGAGAGATTACTCTCATAAATGAGGTATGAGCCCATTAGCTTGAAACTTAGCTTATCTTTATAGTATATGTAGAAGTGTACAGGGCACGAAAAGGTTTGATCTTTCGGGGATTGGTGCGATTCCAATTTACATAAAGAGTGTTAGGGATTAAAAGGGGTAAGGGTAGAGGTTGGTCTTAAAGTATCTTGAATTCCTCTTTGAATATCTGTTGTTCTTAGAAGATTTAAGAGGGAAGAGGAGTAAGCTGTCTAAAAAATAAAATGAAAAAGCATGTAAAGGGGGTGTATTTTTTATTTTAGTATATATATATATATACATTTCTTTATATGGAAGTGGTGTATTGAGTATAATTGTATGAGTGAGCTGATTTTATCTATACTGAAGCAGAACGATGATATTGAGCTCTACCGATTAATACACCTATAAGTAGAACCCTTCGTGAGAAAGGGGATTCTACTTATAGCTGTATTAATCGGCTCCTTCTAGATTCCCCCATTTTCACGAAGATATTCCTAACAGACGATCATTGAAGAAGATAAAATGAAGCTGTTACTTCTTTATATTAATTTTCGAAGAGATACACTGAGAAAGAGACATGAGTGTCAGTTGATTATAGCAATAAACTAACTAATGAGACAGTTTGATATATACAGATTTATTGTTATGTGCTAGCTTCAAGTATATAAACACTTAAATGAGATAGATAATAACCTGTGCGAAGATACACTATGAGTATTATATATATAGATTAATGGATTATAGCAGTGAACTAACTAATAAAGTGGCTTGATATATATATATATTATAAATTATACTAACTTCAGGCATATAAATACTTAAATGAGATAGATAATAACCTGTGCGAAGATACACTATGAGTATTATATATATAGATTAATGGATTATAGCAGTGAACTAACTAATAAAGTGGCTTGATATATATATATATTATAAATTATACTAACTTCAGGCATATAAATACTTAAGTGATATAGATAATAACCTATGTGCAGATACACTATGAATACCATATATATACTAATGGTTTATATGATTTACGAGATTATGAATGATTCGAGAAGGATTTACATTTAAAGAAATGTATATATATATGGACATTAAGGAGGATGGGAGAATTTGTAAAATTAAATACGCAGTTTTTATGATGATCGAAGTTTATTTGTTTGAGAGATTAAAGATGTAGATTCAAAGTAAAGCTAAAGATTAGCATTTCACTTACGTTGAAAAGGTTGTCGCAAGGGTGACTTATTTTGGTTGTTATGAAGACTTGCTAATTATTATGATTAGGAAAAATATTTTTAGGTTTAAGTAGGTAACTAAGGAAATAATAGTTTGGCGATAGATAATAGTACTGTACAGGAAAGTTGAAATATTCTAGTGAAATAGATGGGAAGTATTAGTTAAATTAAGTACCTTGTGTATTAGGGATATTTTACATTAAATATTTATAATATCTTCCCGAAATAAGAAGAGCTAAATTAAAGGTCGAGTTTTTGTGGTAAAAAAATTCAAAACCTTATTTTAGTAGTGAAATGTTAATCGAGTCTTAAGATATCTGGTTTTTTTTTTGAAAAAAATTCAATTTTTTCTTTGCATTAAGGTAAGGCAAGGCTTAGGAACAGAGGGGGCTAGCTCTTTGTTTAATTATTTTAGTTATAAAAATAAATAGAAAGGTATGTTTAACTAGGCTTAGGGGTAGCTATGTTTACAGGGAGTTATATCTGAAATACAAGGAGAGAAGTATTTATTATTTTTTAAGTAGGTAGGAAAGACTTTTTATGAATTTAGTTTAAAGATTTAAAGTGAGTATATTAGTATATAATTTGTTTGTTTTAAATAAATTTTGGAGAATTAATGAGATTTATTGAAGGGGTGATGAGTGTAAGGAATTCGGCAAATAGGGCTCTTCCGCCTGTTTATCAAAAACATGTCTGTATGAGAGTTATATAAAGTCTGACCTGCCCATTGGGGACTAAAAGGCCGCGGTATTTTGACCGTGCGAAGGTAGCATAATCATTAGTCTTTTAATTGGAGGCTGGAATGAATGGTTGGACGAGAAGGAAGCTGTCTCTATCTCGGAGATTGAATTTAACTTTTAAGTGAAAAGGCTTAAATAAGTTAGAGGGACGATAAGACCCTATAAAGTTTATACATGAAGTTGGTTAAGAGTGATTTAAGGTGTTAAAGTTTATTATCAGCAGGGTGTTTAGTTGGGGCGACTAGGATATAAATTATATAACTGTTTTTTGTTTAAATCAGAGATATTTGTTCATATGATCCCTTTTTAGGATTAGAGAATAAATTACTTTAGGGATAACAGCGTAATTTTTTTTAAGAGTTCTTATCGACAAGAGAGTTTGCGACCTCGATGTTGAATTAAAAATTTCTCTGTGGTGTAGCGGTTACAGGAGAAGGTCTGTTCGACCTTTAAATTTTTACATGATTTGAGTTCAGACCGGCGAAAGCCAGGTTGGTTTCTATCTTCTAAGGAGTCAGAGGTTATTTTAGTACGAAAGGATTAAGTAATTGAAATAGTTTTAATAAAAAATCAGAAAAAAGCAGGGACTTTTCTTTAATCTCCAAAATTAATATTTTAAGTAAACTATTTTCTGTTAGAATTTTGAAGGTCGCAGAGGTCTTGATGAGATATTAATAATACTGACAATAACAATTAAGGTAAGTAAGAGATATAAAATTACTAGAGTAGTAAGAGGGAAAGAAGTAATGGAGTAGATGGAACTGGTTGATAAGGTGGCTAAATTTGTTTTATTTCTTAGAATTAAGAATAGTCTAGATTTGGAAAATTTTGATGGGAGAAGTAAGAGATCTAGAAAGATTAAGGTAAAGGATATGGGTAAGGACAGGGTGATTAGTAGACTGGATTTAAAATGAATTTTAAAGGCTTCGTTGGAAGCAAGAGAAGAGACATAAATGAACAAAATTAATATTCCTCCTAGAAAAATTAGAAATAGGATATATGAGAATCAGTAGGAAGGCCCGAATAGGCCTGAAAGAGCACAGATAAGAATAGTTTGAGTGAGTAGGACTAGTCCTATGGAAAGAGGGTGGGTTAGAGTCGTGAATAGGATAGCAACTCTTAGGGTAAAAGGGAGAGTGAAATATAAAATATTATAACTGATTTTGTATAAAGTTCTAAAAATGGGCTTTATCTTTGGTTTACAAGACCAAGATTTTTTGTTTAAACTACTAGAACCTTTCAATTTAAATAGTTTAGAGTAAAACATCGGGTTGTGGTATCGAAGATATAAGAAAGTTATTTTAAATCATGATGTGGGGTGCCTATAGTCATTTAGTGAGTTTAGTGTTTTTGTTATTTAGGGCATTGGGTTTTATTTTATTTAGTTTGGTGAGAATAAGCTTGAGGTCTTCTTATGTAATTGAGTGAGAGCTTTTTTCTTTAAATTCTTCCTCTGTTGTAGTGACTTTGATTTATGATTGAGTAAGGTTCTTATTTTTAGGGGTGGTTTTATTTATCTCCTCTACGGTAATATACTATAGGGGGGATTATATGAGCGGGGATAAGAGGTACAGGCGATTTATATATTTAGTTTTTGGTTTTGTTTTATCTATAGGGGCTTTGATTATTAGCCCGAATTTAATTAGAATCCTTTTAGGTTGGGATGGATTGGGGTTAATTTCTTATGTATTGGTAATTTATTACCAAAACGAGAAATCAGCTAATGCAGGTATATTGACAGTTTTGTCAAATCGGATTGGAGACGTTGGGATTTTATTGAGTATTTCTTTATTTTTTATGCTAGGGGGTTGAAATTTTATTTTTTATGAAAGGTATTTGAGTGGGAATTTTTTATTATTGAAAATTTTAGTGTGTGTTGCTGCTATAACTAAGAGAGCTCAAATTCCGTTCTCGGCTTGACTTCCAGCAGCTATAGCTGCTCCTACTCCAGTTTCAGCTTTAGTTCATTCTTCAACACTAGTTACAGCTGGCGTTTATATTTTGATTCGCTTTAGTGGGGCTTTAAGAGGTTCATGTGTACAAAGGGTTTTGTTGATTGTTTCCTGCTTAACCATATTTATAGCGGGCTTGGGGGCTAATTTTGAGTTTGATTTGAAAAAAATTATTGCCTTGTCAACTTTGAGGCAATTGGGCGTGATAGTGAGTATTTTATCTTTAGGGTTTGCTGATTTAGCTTTTTTTCATTTATTAACTCATGCTTTATTTAAGGCTTTACTGTTTATGTGTGCGGGGATGGTAATTCATAGAGTTAAAGAGTGTCAAGATATTCGTAATATGGGTAGGTTAGTGACATGTATACCTTTAACTAGGGTTTGCATGAATTTAGCTAACCTGGCTCTATGTGGGATACCTTTCTTGGCTGGATTTTATTCTAAAGATTTAATTTTAGAAGTTGCATTTATAAGGGAAGTTAATATTTTTAGATTTTTTTTATATGTTTTGAGTACTGGTTTAACAGTATGTTATACATTTCGATTAATTTACTATAGAATAAGAAGGTTTTCTAATATAAGGTCTGTAATAATTGTCAGGGAAAACCATAGAAAAATGTTAAAAGGAATAATGACATTAAGGGTTGGGGCGGTAACAAGGGGGTGTGTATTAGCTTGAGTAGTGTTCCCAGAGTTCTATATGATTTGTTTGAGGGTTTCTTTAAAAATTTTAGCTTTATTAGTGAGGAGGTTAGGGGCCCTTTTAGGGTATATTGTTAACATGGTTGGATCAAGGACTAGTTTAAAGACTGTCAAGTTTTATTCTTATACTATGTTTGCAAGGTCTATGTGGTTTATGCCGATTTTGTCGACTTTTAGGGCACCCCGTTGAAGACTAAGGAGTGCGGAGTCTTTTTTTAAGATTGGAGATAAAGGTTGGTCAGAATATTTTGGGGGTGAGGGAGGATTTGGCGAGGTGATAAAAGGTTCTATTTACTTACAGTTAAGACAAGATAATATGATTATAGTTTATATAAAAGGATTTTTTATTTGAATTATTGTCGTGTTTTTATTTTTATTTAATAATAACCTATATATTTTAAATTAGAATTTTGCATTGAAGCTGCAAAGGTGGTTATTAGCCTATAGGTGATATTTTTAGAAGGGAAATCTTCAGTTTTACATTGAAAATGTAATGTGTTTTTTACACTATAAAAAAGAGAAGTGAACGGAATTCAACCGCTCGGGAAATAAGTTAGAAGCTTTTTCACTGACTTAGTTCTCCTTGACAGGAAAAATTCAATTTTATCATTAACAGTAATATGCCTCTGGTTTTGGCTTCTGTCAAAATAAACTAGAGGTTTGGAACCAAAATTCAGGTCGAAACTAAACGCAATCTTTCGCTTTCTAATTTGAAAAAGGTTTATAAACACTTTATGAATGCAACTCATATGTCATTATTGACTACATTTCCAGTTAGATCATTCTAAGGCACCTTTATACCATTCATAGTAGAGGCCTATGAGAAGGATTAGGAGGAAAAACAATCCTGTAAATCTTCAAGAGAAAATATTTGTAAGGGGAGAGATATGGGCCAGAGGGAGAATTAATGTAATTTCTACGTCGAAAATTAGGAAAATCACAGCAATAAGGAAAAATCGAAGCCTAAAAGGTAGCCGAGCTGAAGTCTTAGGATCAAATCCGCACTCAAATGGGGATATTTTTTCTCGGTCTATAACGGTTTTTTTCGATAGGACTGAGGATAGGATTATAATTAAAGTTGTAACTCTGAGAGTGAGAAGAGCGATCAGGTTGGTAGTTAGAATTAATTTTTCTAAACAATTAGACTTTCTAGTTGGAAGCTAGACGTACCATTAATACTAAAAAATTATCTCCCTCATCAGTAAATAAAAACATAAAGGAATAATCAAACTACATCAACGAAATGCCAGTACCAAGCTGCGGCTTCAAATCCAAAGTGGTTGTTAGAGAAGTGACACTTGAATAGGCGATAAAAACAGACTGTTAGAAATGAAGTCCCAATGATCACATGAAGACCGTGGAATCCAGTTGCTACAAAGAAGGTAGTCCCGTAGATTGAGTCTGCGATAGAGAAAGACGCTTCTAAATATTCATATGCTTGAAGGGAGGTGAAGTAAACTCCAAGGAGGATGGTTAATCCTAGACTTTGTGTAGCTTCATAATGGCGTGAGTTAAGGATTGCGTGATGTGCTCAAGTTACTGTCGCTCCCGATGAAAGCAGAATAGTTGTATTAAGAAGGGGAACTGTATTAAGAAGGTCACTGGTACTCTCAAGGTCACTGGTACTGTCAAGGTCACTGGTGCCCTCAAGGTCACTGGTACTCTCTAGGTCACTGGTACTCTCAAGGTCACTGGTACTCTCAAGGTCACTGGTACTCTCAAGGTCACTGGTACTCTCTAGGTCACTGGTACTCTCAAGGTCATTGGTACTCTCAAGGTCACTGGTACTCTCAAGGTCACTGGTACTCTCAAGGTCACTGGTACTCTCTAGGTCACTGGTACTCTCAAGGTCACTGGTACTCTCAAGGTCACTGGTACTCTCAAGGTCACTGGTACTCTCTGTCACTGGTATTCTCAAGGTCACTGGTACTCTCAAGGTCACTGGTACTCTCAAGGTCACTGGTGCTCTCAAGGTCACTGGTACTCTCTAGGTCACTGGTACTCTCAAGGTCACTGGTACTCTCAAGGTCACTAGTACTCTCAAGGTCACTAGTACTCTCAAGGTCACTAGTACTCTCAAGGTCACTAGTACTCTCAAGGTCACTGGTACTCTCTAGGCTGGAATATTTCATAAGAAATAATTATCTTCGTTCATTTTCTTCAATATAATTAACAAATATAATTAACAAATTAGCGAAGCTACAAAACCAAAGATTAATCCAGAGGTTTATTCCATTACATCAGTGATTAAGATTTAAAGCCGATCAGAAGAGTCATTCTCTAGCACAAGATCAATGTAGACCTTTGACCAAAACCAATCGTCTCTGTGAAAGTTTGAAGGCGATCAGTTAATTTTTTTTTAGTTTAATATGTTTATTATGCACCCCATACCCATCTTGTGGGCGGTAGTCAAAAGATTACAGAGGTACATAATTGGTCCAGGGACTGGACTCCAAAGTTTTGATAGCTGAGCAAGTTACAGAGGTAATGAATTCACAATTATAAAGGTAATGAACTCATAATTTACAAAGGTAATGAACTCCAGGTAGGTCTGGTCGCAATCATGACAAGTTACAAAGGTATTTACAGATTACAGAGGTACGTAATGGGTCCAGGGACTGGGCCCCCAAAGTTTTGATAGCTGAACTAGGTACAAAGGTAATGAACTCACAAGTTACAAAGGTAATGAATCCTGTAAGAATGGTTACTTACATTTATACATGGTTACAATTATGAACAAATTATAGAGTAATGAGCAATTCACACTTCCACATCCGGTCACAACTGTAATGAGTTATTAGCGCAAATATTGATTGTTCAGTCACACAGACACACACACACACACACACACACACACCCAGCTATAGAATCCCACAGTATGCTACCAGGTCTCCCACCCCCACAGGCCCCCCAAACTACAGTGTTGGAAAGGAAACTGAAAGTATGGTACATAAACGCTAATGGAATAACAAATAAGTGGGAGGAGTGGCACGAAAGAGTCAAAGAGGCATCACCGAACATCATAGCTCTCACAGAAACCAAGCTAACAGGTATGATAACAGATGCCATCTTTCCAACGGGATACCAAATCCTGAGGAAAGACAGAGGTAACAGGGGAGGGGTGGAGAAGTGGCACTGTTGGTCAAAAACCGATGGAATTTTGATGAGCTGGAGAGAGGAGACAGCGGAGAAGCAAGCGATTACATAGCGGGAACACTTCACTCTGGAGGTCCCAAAGTGGTAATTGCAGTGATGTATAACCCACCACAGAACAGCAGGAGGTCAAGGCAACAGTATGACGAGAGCAATAGAGCGATGATTGACACACTGGCTGCAGTGGCCAGAAGAGCTCATGCATGCAAGGCAAAGCTCCTGATCATGGGCGACTTTAACCACAAGGTCACTGGTACTCTCTAGGTCACTGGTACTCTCTAGGTCACTTGTACTCTCTAGGTCACTGGTAGTCTCTCGGTCACTGGTACTCTCTAGGTCAGTGGTACTCTCTAGGTCAGTGGTACTCTCTAGGTCAGTGGTACTCTAGGTCAGTGGAACACTCTAGGTCTGGTACCCTCTAGGTCAGTGGTACTCTCTAGGCCACTGGTACTCTCTAGGTCACTGGTACTCTCTTGGTCGCTGGTACTCGATTGGGAGAGCTTGGAGCCACATGGGGGCCAAGACATATGGAGGGCTAAGATGATGGAGGTGGTACTGGAAAACTTCATGCACCAACACGTAAGGGACACTACAAGAGAGAGAGGAGAGGATGAACCAGCAAGACTGGACCTAGTATTCACCTTGAGTAGTGCAGATATTGAGGACATCACATATGAAAGACCCCTTGTGGCCAGTGATCATGTGGTTTTAAGCTTCGAATACACAGTAGAGCTACAAATGGAGGGGGAAACAGGAAGGCCAGGATGAATGAAGCCAAACTACAAGAAAGGGGACTACACGGGAATGAGGAACTTCCTGAACGGGGTTCAGTGGGACAGAGAACTGGCAGGGTAGCCAGTTAATGAGATGATGGAATATGTAGCAACAATGTGCAAGGAGGCTGAGGAGAGGTTTGTACCCGAGGGTAACAGGACTAATGAAAAAGCCAGGATGAGCCCATGGTTCACCCAAAGGTGCAGGGAGGCAAAAACCAAGTGTGCTAGGGAATGGAAGAAATATAGAAGGCAAAGGACCCAGGAAAATAAGAAGAGCAGTCGTAGATCCAGAAATGAATATGCACAGATAAGAAGGGAGGCCCAATGACAATATGAAAACGGCATAGCAGCGAAAGCCAAATCTGACCCGAAGCTGTTATACAGCCACATCAGGAGGAAAACAACAGCCAAGGACCAGGTAATCAGACTAAGGAAGGAAGGAAGGAGGAGAGACAACAAGAAATAACCGTGAAGTATGTGAGGAACTCAACAAGAGATTTAAAGAAGTGTTCAAAGAGGAGACAGAAGGGGCTCCAGAAAGACGGAGAGGTGGGGTACACCACCAAGTGCTGGACACAGTGCACACAACCAAGGAAGAAGTGAAGAGGCTTCTGAGTGAGCTAGATACCTCAAAGGCAATGGGGCCAGATAACATCTCTCCATGGGTCCTGAGAGAGGGAGCAGAGGCGCTATGTGTACCCTTAACAACAATATTCAATACATCTATCGAAATAGGGAGATTGCCTGAGGCATGGAAGACAGTAAATGTAGTCTCAATCTTTAAAAAATGAGACAGACATGAAGCATTAAACTACAGACCAGTGTCACTGACATGTATAGTATGCAAAGTCATGGAGAAGATTATCAGGAGAAGAGTGGTGGAACACCTAGTAAGGAATGATCTCATCAACAGCAGCCAACATGGTTTCAGGAGCGGGAAATCCTGTGTCACAAACCTACTGGAGTTCTATGACATGGTGACAGTAGTAAGACAAGAGAGAGAGGGGTGGGTGGATTGATTTTCTTGGACTGCAAGAAGGCGTTAGGCACAGTTCCACACAAGAGATTAGTGCAAAAAGTGGAGGACCAAGCAGGGATAACAAGGAAGGTACTACAATGGATTAGGGAATACTTGTCAGGAAGACAGCAGCGAGTCATGGTACGTGGCGAGGTGTCAGAGTGGGCACCTGTGACCAGCGGGGTCCCACAGGGGTCAGTCCTAGGACCAGTGCTGTTTCTGGTATTTGTGAACGTCATGACGGAAGGAATAGACTCCGAAGTGTCCCTGTTTACAGATGACGTGAAGTTGATGAGAAGAATTCATTCGATCGAAGACCAGGCAGAACTACAAAGAGATTTGGACAGGCTGCAGACCTGGTCCAGCAATTGGCTCCTGGAGTTCAACCCCACCAAGTGCAAAGTCATGAAGATTGGGGAAGGGCAAAGAAGACTGCAGATGGAGTACAGTCTAGGGGACCAGAGACTACAAACCTCACTCAAGGAAAAATTTCTTGGGGTGAGTATAACACCAGGTACATCTCCTGAAGCGCACATCAACCAAATAACTGCTGCAGCATATGGGCGTCAAGCTCATCATTAATTTCAAGATTATTAATTAGGGATTCTTTGTTGTCAAGAACCAAGTCAAGCGAGTTGTTTCCTCTAGTCTAGTTGGTTCGGTCACAAACTGTTTTTAAAAGCAATTATAAATCGTATCAAGAAAGTCACTAGACTCAAGATTTCCTGTCACAGTGTTCCAATCAATTTGTCTAAAGTCACCCATTACCACAACATTTTCATATCTAGATGTCTTATGAGTTTTGTCCCATAGCAGCTTACTGCCCTCCCTATCAAGGTTTTGGGACTTATAAATTACACCAAAAATTAATTTTTCAAGACCCTCGAGAAACTGTAGCCAAACAGATTCTATGTCCGCTGCTTCTAATATTATGTATTGTCTAACACAACTTAAATTATCTCTGACATACATCACCACTCCACTACCCTTCTTGTTGACCCTATCAGTGTGGAATAGTTTATAGCCTTGTATGTTGCATTCAGATTGAACCAGGTCTCCGTTATAGCAATAATATCTACGTTACCTGCAAGTAATCTTAACTCATCTATCTTATTTCTTAGACTCCTACTATTTGTATTGTAAATCTTAAGGGAGCTAGTAACTCTCTGTTCTCTACTGTCTCTCTTTGTTTTTTGATCAATTGCTTTGTCTTAACTAGCAACTTTATTTTGAATATTGTCTTTCAAACATATCCCTGAGGTATCCTGGCAATATCTGTTTACAACCCTAGTACTGCAGCCTAATTGTTTCCCACACACACGTACATCTATAATCTATCAGTTTAAAGTACTAGACAAGTCAGCAATGGCCCCCTCGATTGAGTTGGCTGATGAAACCACTCCAGCCCCAGAGAGATGTACCCCATCCCTTGGGGTAAGTAAGTACGTTTATTCAGGTATACACAAATACAGTTACATAGATTATCATACATAGCAGCATATGTGTAGAGAACCTAAGATAACCCAAAAACGTCAAAGTGCCTTAGGGTCCTTTGCCATAGAATTTGTCTCAGTTATCAATGACTGGGATTGCAAGTTCCTTGCAGTACCTGTTTAGCCAGCAATTTGCATCAATTGTCCTGGGCGTCCATTCATTTCCCGCTCCCCATCTAGGCAAAATGCTACATATGATTGGGACCCCTTCCTTAGATCTGACTACATCTATGGCTGACTTGTTTGAGGAGGTGGGTCAAGAAAAAGATCTTATCATGACCTCTGCTCATTATCTGGCAAGTCCCGAGGGACTTGCCAGATAATGTCTCGTGTGTGTGTGTGTTGGTGTACTCACCTAGCTGTACTCACCTAGTTGTGGCTGCAGGGGTCGATTCACAGCTCCTGGCCCCGCCTTTTCAGTGGCCGCTACTGGGTCACTCTTCCTGCTCCATTAGCTTTATCATACCTTTCATGTGTTTGCGTGTGGGTGTGTGTGTGCTGGTGTGTGGGTGTGTGTGTGGGTGTGTGTGTGGGTGTGTGTGTGCTGGTGTGTGGTTGTGTGTGTGTGAGTGCTGGTGTGTGGGTGTGTGTGTGTATGTGTGTGTGTGTGTGTGTGTGTGTGTGTGGGTGGGTGTGTGTGTGCTGGTGTGTGGGTGTGTGTGTGTGTGTGTGGGTGTGTGTGTGCTGGTGTGTGGGTGTGGGTGTGGGTGTGGGTGTGTGTGTACTCACCTAGTTGTACTCACCTAGTTGAGGTTGCGGGGGTCGAGTCCGAGCTCCTGGCCCCGCCTCTTCACTGATCGCTACTAGGTCACTCTCCCTGAGCCGTGAGCTTTATCATACCTCTGCTTAAAGCTATGTATGGATCCTGCCTCCACTACATCGCTTCCCAAACTATTCCACTTACTGACTACTCTGTGGCTGAAGAAATACTTCCTAACATCCCTGTGATTCATCTGTGTCTTCAGCTTCCAACTGTGTCCCCTTGTCACTGTGTCCAATCTCTGGAACATCCTGTCTTTGTCCACCTTGTCAATTCCTCTCAGTATTTTGTATGTCGTTATCATGTCCCCCTATCTCTCCTGTCCTCCAGTGTCGTCAGGTTGATTTCCCTTAACCTCTCCTCGTAGGACATACCTCTTAGCTCTGGGACTAGTCTTGTTGCAAACATTTGCACTTTCTCTAGTTTCTTCACGTGCTTGGCTAGGTGTGGGTTCCAAACTGGTGCCGCATACTCCAATATGGGCCTAACGTACACTGTGTACAGGGTCCTGAATGATTCCTTATTAAGATGTCGGAATGCTGTTCTGAGGTTTGCTAGGCGCCCATATGCTGCAGCAGTTATTTGGTTGATGTGCGCTTCAGGAGATGTGCCTGGTGTTATACTCACCCCAAGATCTTTTTCCTTGAGTGAGGTTTGTAGTCTCTGACCCCCTAGACTGTACTCCGTCTGCGGCCTTCTTTGCCCTTCCCCAATCTTCATGACTTTGCACTTGGTGGGATTGAACTCCAGGAGCCAATTGCTGGACCAGGTCTGCAGCCTGTCCAGATCCCTTTGTAGTTCTGCCTGGTCTTCGATCGAGTGAATTCTTCTCATCAACTTCACGTCATCTGCAAACAGGGACACCTCAGAGTCTATTCCTTCCGTCATGTCGTTCACAAATACCAGAAACAGCACTGGTCCTAGGACTGACCCCTGCGGGACCCCGCTGGTCACAGGTGCCCACTCTGACACCTCGCCACGTACCATGACTAGCTGCTGTCTTCCTGACAAGTATTCCCTGATCCATTGTAGTGCCTTCCCTGTTATCCCTGCTTGGTCCTCCAGTTTTTGCACCAATCTCTTGTGTGGAACTGTGTCAAACGCCTTCTTGCAGTCCAAGAAAATGCAATCCACCCACCCCTCTCTCTCTTGTCTTACTGCTGTCACCATGTCATAGAACTCCAGTAGGTTTGTGACACAGGATTTCCCGTCCCTGAAACCATGTTGGCTGCTGTTGATGAGATCGTTCCTTTCTAGGTGTTCCACCACTCTTCTCCTGATAATCTTCTCCATGATTTTGCATACTATACATGTCAGTGACACTGGTCTGTAGTTTAATGCTTCATGTCTGTCTCCTTTTTTAAAGATTGGGACTACATTTGCTGTCTTCCATGCCTCAGGCAATCTCCCTGTTTCGATAGATGTATTGAATATTGTTGTTAGGGGTACACATAGCGCCTCTGCTCCCTCTCTCAATATCCATGGGGAGATGTTATCTGGCCCCATTGCCTTTGAGGTATCTAGCTCACTCAGAAGCCTCTTCACTTCTTCCTCGGTTGTGTGCACTGTGTCCAGCACTTGGTGGTGTGCCCCACCTCTCCGTCTTTCTGGAGTCCCTTCTGTCTCCTCTGTGAACACTTCTTTGAATCTCTTGTTGAGTTCTTCACATACTTCACGGTCATTTCTTGTTGTCTCTCCTCCTTCCTTCCTTAGCCTGATTACCTGGTCCTTGACTGTTGTTTTCCTCCTGATGTGGCTGTACAACAGTTTCGGGTCAGATTTGGCTTTCGCTGCTATGTCATTTTCATATTGTCTTTGGGCCTCCCTTCTTATCTGTGCATATTCGTTTCTGGCTCTACGACTGATCTCCTTATTCTCCTGGGTCCTTTGCCTTCTATAGCCTTCTATATATGTGTGCTGGTGTGTGTGTGTGTGTGTGTGTGTGTGTGTGTGTGTGTGTGTGTGTGTGTGTGTGTGTGTGTGTGTGTGTGTGGGTGGGTGTGCTGGTGTGTGGGGTGTGGGTGTGTGTGTGGGTGTGTGTGTGGGTGTGGTTGTGGGTGTGTGTGTGTGGGTGTGTGTGTATTCACCTATTTGTGGTTGCTGGGGTCGATTCATAGCTCCTGGCCCCGCCTCTTCACTGATCGCTACTAGGTCTTTTCTCTCCCTGCCCCATGAGCTTTATCAAACTTCATCATAATACGAAGTATGGCTCTTGCCTCCACTACGTCACTCTTCAGACTATTCCACTTCCTGACAGCTCTATACTTGAAGAAATACCTCCTAACATCCCTTTGGCTCACCTGAGTCTTGAACTTCAAATTGAGACTCTGTCTCTCTGTTCCATCTCTGGAACATCCTGTCTCTGTCCACCTTATCAATTCCTCGCAGTATTTTGTATGGTGTTGTCATGTCTCTCCTAACCCTCCTATTCTCCAGTGTCGTCAGGCCGATTTCTTTAACCTATCTTCGTAGGACATTCTCCTTAGCTCTGGCACTAGTCTTGTTGCAAACCTTTGCAGATTCTCTAATTTCTTGACATGTTTTGCCAAGTGTGTGTTCCAGATTGGTGCTGCATACTCCAATATGGGCGTGACATACATGTGTACGGACATACAAGTGAACGATTCCTTATTGAGTTATCGGAATACCATCCTTATTTTTGTCAGGTTCCCATATGCTGCAGCAGTTATCTGGTTGACGTGCGCCTCAGGAGATGTGCTCGGTGTTATACTCACTCCAAGATCATTTTGTTTGAGTAAGGTTTGCGTCTTTGGCCACCTACCCTACACTCTGTCTGCGGTCTTCTTTACCCTTCCCTGATCTTCATGACTTTGCATTTGGCGGGGTTAAATTCGAGGAAGTAGTTGCAGGACCAGGCTTGCAGCCTGTCTAGGTCTCTTTGTAGTCCTGCCTGATCCTCATCAGATTTAATTCTCCTCATTAACGTCACATTAACAGGGACACTTCTGAGTCTATCCCTTCTGTTATGTCATTCACATACACTAAAAAGAGCACAGGTCCTAGGACTGATCCCTGTGGAACCCCGCTCGTCACATGAGCCCACTCTGACATCTCATCACGCACCATGACTCGTTGTTGCCTCCCTGTCAAATATTCTCTGATCCATTGCAGTGCCTTTCCTATTATGCGTGCCTGATCCTCTAGCTTCTGCACTAATTTCTTGTAAGGGACTGCGTCGAAGGCCTTCTTGCAGTCCAAGAAAATGCAATATACCCACCCTCTCCCTCTCTCCCTCTCTCCCTCTGTCGTGTCTTACTTCTGTTACCTTGTCATAAACCACCTTTAGTTTTTCATTTAGCTTCCCTGAAACTGTGCTGGTTGTCGTTTATAAGCTTGTTTCTTTCTAGATGCTCCACCATTCTCCTGATAATCTACATGACTTTGCATACTGTACACGTCAGTGACACGTCTATAGATTAAAGCCTCGTGTCCATGTCCTTTCTTAAAAATTGGGACTACATTTACCATCTTCCCTACCTCAAGTAGTTGCCCAGTTTCAATGGATGTATTGAAGATTTTTGTTAGTGGCACACACTGCATCTCTGCTACCTCTCTAAGGACCCACGGAGAGATGTTGTCTGGTCCCACCGCCTTTGAGGTATCAAGTTCACATAGCATCTCCTCGGTTGTGTATATTTCATCCAGCACTTGTTGGTGTATCCCTTGTTGGTGTACCCCCCTATTCTGACTGTCTTGAGTCATTCCTGCCTTCACTGTGAACACTTCTTTAAATCTCATGCTTAGCTCCTCACATACCTCTTGGTCTTTTCTTGTGAATTCCTCACAATTCCTCAGCCTGATCACCTGGTCCTCCACTGTTATTTTCCTCCTGATGTGGCTATACAACAATTTTGGTTCAGACTTGACTTTCGATGCTATGTCATTTTCGTATTATTGCTGGGCCTCCCTCCTTATCTCTGCATATTTGTTTCTGGCTCTTCGACTAATCTCTATTTTTCTGGGTCCTTTGTAGTCTGTACTTTTTCCATTCTCTAGCACACTTTGCTTTTGCCTCCCTACACTTTTGGGTGAACTAAGGGCTCGTTCTGGTCTTCCCATTATTTATGTTGCCCTTGGGTACAGACCTCTCCTCTGTCTCCTTACATTCTGTTGTCATGTAGTCCATCATTTCGTTCACTGATTTTCCTACCAATTCTCTTTCCTACTAAACCTCTTGCAGGAAATTCCTCATGCCTGTGTAGTCCCCCTTTTATAGTTTGGCTTCTCCCATCCTATTCCTAATACCCTCTCCGCTTGTAACTCAACTATATATTCAAAGCTCAGAATCACGTGATCACTAGCTCAGAGCGGCCTTTCGTATGTGATGTCCTCGATGTCTGAACTACTCAAGGTGAATACTAGGTCCAGTCTTGCTAGTTCATTAATACCTCTCTTTCTGGTAGTGCTCCTAACATATTGATGCATGAGGTTTTCCAGTACCACATCCATCATCTTGGCTCTCCATGTTTTGGGACCCTCAGGATCTGATATCCGGATGGAAAGATTGCATCTGTTATCATCTTGGTGAGTTTCGTTTCTGTGAGTGCTATGATGTTTGGGGACGTCTCCTTGACTCTTTCATGTCACTCCTTACATTTATTTGTTATTCCACCCATTCAACTTTTCTAAAATTGTGGTCTGGGGGGTACGTTGGGTTTGGGAAGCATTCCCACTTGACAAGGAACTATGGGGGGTTGCTGTGAAGGTGGAGTTTGTGATGAGCTGGGTAGGGGCAGTGGGTATGGCGTGTGGGTTTTGGGTTAGATTGTGTGTGTTCTTGTATGTGTTTGTGTTTGTGTGTGTGTACTCACCTAGTTGTACTCACCTAGTTGAGGTTGCGGGGGTCGAGTCCGAGCTCCTGGCCCCGCCTCTTCACTGATCGCTACTAGGTCACTCTCCCTGAGCCGTGAGCTTTATCATACCTCTGCTTAAAGCTATGTATGGATCCTGCCTCCACTACATCGCTTCCCAAACTATTCCACTTACTGACTACTCTGTGGCTGAAGAAATACTTCCTAACATCCCTGTGATTCATCTGTGTCTTCAGCTTCCAACTGTGTCCCCTTGTTACTGTGTCCAATCTCTGGAACATCCTGTCTTTGTCCACCTTGTCAATTCCTCTCAGTATTTTGTATGTCGTTATCATGTCCCCCCTATCTCTCCTGTCCTCCAGTGTCGTCAGGTTGATTTCCCTTAACCTCTCCTCGTAGGACATACCTCTTAGCTCTGGGACTAGTCTTGTTGCAAACCTTTGCACTTTCTCTAGTTTCTTTACGTGCTTGGCTAGGTGTGGGTTCCAAACTGGTGCCGCATACTCCAATATGGGCCTAACGTATACGGTGTACAGGGTCCTGAACGATTCCTTATTAAGATGTCGGAATGCTGTTCTGAGGTTTGCTAGGCGCCCATATGCTGCAGCAGTTATTTGGTTGATGTGCGCTTCAGGAGATGTGCCTGGTGTTATACTCACCCCAAGATCTTTTTCCTTGAGTGAGGTTTGTAGTCTCTGACCCCCTAGACTGTACTCCGTCTGCGGCCTTCTTTGCCCTTCCCCAATCTTCATGACTTTGCACTTGGTGGGATTGAACTCCAGGAGCCAATTGCTGGACCAGGTCTGCAGCCTGTCCAGATCCCTTTGTAGTTCTGCCTGGTCTTCGATCGAGTGTATTCTTCTCATCAACTTCACGTCATCTGCAAACAGGGACACCTCAGAGTCTATTCCTTCCGTCATGTCGTTCACAAATACCAGAAACAGCACTGGTCCTAGGACTGACCCCTGCGGGACCCCGCTGGTCACAGGTGCCCACTCTGACACCTCGCCACGTACCATGACTCGCTGCTGTCTTCCTGACAAGTATTCCCTGATCCATTGTAGTGCCTTCCCTGTTATCCCTGCTTGGTCCTCCAGTTTTTGCACCAATCTCTTGTGTGGAACTGTGTCAAACGCCTTCTTGCAGTCCAAGAAAATGCAATCCACCCACCCCTCTCTCTCTTGTCTTACTGCTGTCACCATGTCATAGAACTCCAGTAGGTTTGTGACACAGGATTTCCCGTCCCTGAAACCATGCTGGCTGCTGTTGATGAGATCATTCCTTTCTAGGTGTTCCACCACTCTT